>NC_071391.1:112889966-113194288 GCF_022682495.2 Desmodus rotundus | reverse complement strand
GGACTCCTTTGCCTTTGCGCATACAGGAAACTAAGTTTTCCCTCTGATGCCATGGATGTCCAGGTGTGCGTATGTGTTTTGTGTGTTGGTTTTAATCATTGATGTTCTACCTCTTTAAGAGGCCTCATTTCCATCGCGTCCAGCCTGGTCTGAACTCTCACCTTTGCTCACTAGGACTACTGCAATAGTTTTCTGACTATTCTCTCTTCATCTATGTTTTCGCACCACATTTTCCTCGCACTGTTGCATGCTGACTTGCAACTTAAAAATTCAAGTGTTATTATGTCATGAACTTAGTTAAAACCCTTTAGTGACTTTCCTTACCAGACAGACATTCTTTAGCGTTGGCTTCACAAAAGTAACTGGTGCCTTCTGGAAACCTCTTAGCTTCTTGTGTCACTATCCCAGTGTTACTCCATGCCAGAAGTCATATTGTTTCCTTCCACCTCCAGGCTTTCTCAAATTTTGAGAGCCGTACTTTCATAATCTTTCAAAAGCACTGAGATGTTAACCCTTATTTTCATTCCAAATTCACATACAATGTCTCTTTCTCCTTGATGCTCTGCTTGGGTATATTTCTCCATTTGCCATCTCTCTTAGAACCCTATTATTTCCTGTCATCCTTTTTGTCAGAAATGTACAAATAAAGTTACAGGGCTAAGGAGAAAAATACTGATGATACAAGTATTACGTCTAATACACTAAAATATTTTTAAAAACAATGTCTTCAGAGGATTGAAATTAAGGGTCAGGTTTGACTATGTTTGTGCTTATTTATGTATGTGTACACTTTTACATTTTCAGATATACCTGCAGTTTTTCTAATGATCATATATTGCATTTAGCATTAAAGACTAATGATTGTTTTTGTCTGCCTCATCCATCAGAAGGTGTGATTAAGGAGGTCAGGGACTGCTATTTTATCCTAGGGCCACAGGAAATCTTAGCTCAGTGTGCTGCACTGGGTTGTCACTCTATGTATCTGGTGAACATCATATTAGTAAAGAAGAAAATTAAGAAACGGGAGAGTGACAAATAAGTGCAGTGCCTTTGCCACACTCTCATGCCGGCTCTCTGGCTTAATTAAATCTTAGGTTTCCTTCTACTTTAGTTCTCCAAGTCTACAGCTTTCCTTTTTCAGAAAAGCACAACAACAACAAGCAAACATAAATTGTGAAATTAACTGTAGCATTTTCTAAAGCTGCTCTGCCTCCAAAAACATCTGTTTCAATAGACGCCTCCTGAAGACCAGGCCTGAAGTGGGAAACGGTGGCAGCCAAATAGCAGGGGCAATGCTTTACTTGTAAGAATTAAATTTATGACTCAGTTCACACCATACGAACACTATCAGTCTACTAAACTTGAACAAAACCTAGTCTCAGACTATTAAACTTTTAGAAGCATAATCAAGAAATACCCCCCCACCTAAGGATTTGAAGTTTCAAGCAACATTTCTGAGGCTGAAAAAAAAAAAACTATCAATATAGCTTTCCTTCCTTAAAGTTTTCAACATAATTTAAAAAATTATTCCTTCATTATAATTTTAAAAAGAAAATGTTCAATTATATTGGAGGAAAGATCTCAAAATGTATCACCTATTCGGTTCTTAAAAAAAAAAAGCCGATTTCTATCTCGGAAGTGATGATACCAGGAAGTTCAACAATCTATCTGAAGCCCATAGAGTAACATCTGGATTATTTGCAGTCTATTAGCTTTGAATCCAAAATAGCTTTTCCACCGCCATGTAATCACCACTGTGCCTTTCCTTACAGCCCTGTGGGTTGCACTAAGAGTCAGTGCCAACTTTATAAAGGAAATGCTTAGGTTTTAGTCATTATGGGGGATTAATTAATTCTCTACATTCAGGTAATTTTCTACTGCTGTTGCCACTGTCACTTGTACTGACCAATGTAGATATCACGTCATGAACTAAAGAGTATGCAAAACCTCAGATTTTTGGAAAGGGAATATGTTTGGATTGGTATAGTGATGATAAAGTATACAGCATTTTTATTCCCTCAGTCACAAAAGAATCTAACATTTACATAGAGTAAAATGGTCAAGGCATCATTTTCCTGTAAAGAATCCAAAACATCGATCTCTGTAATTACACTAATATAGAAGTATAGTACTGATGTTGTATAAAATGAAATTTTGGAAACAAATTATACTTAATGTGAGTACATTATTCAGAGCAATGCTAAGGCAGATAGTTTAAAAGCAGAAGTTCAATTGAGTACAGGTTATTTTTCTTAGTGTGTTATCCAAAGTTCTTAAAATGCCTATCTGTTAATAAAACAACTTGAAAATGTATATAAAAGGACCAATGAAATAGAAAGTATAATATTTATGAAGGATAAACTTTGAGATTTTTATGATAAATGAAATAAACCAGTCAGTGAAAGAAAAATACTGTATGGTCTCACTTATTTGTGAATCTAATGAACAAAATAAACTGATGAGCAAAAGAGAAACAAGGCGTGGATGCATGGAACAGTCCGACAGCTGTCAGAGGAAAGGGGACCGGGGACTGGATGTAAAATGGTGAAGGGACCAGTCAAAGAGCATACAGAACAATCTGTGGGCACAGACAGCAGTGCGCTGATGGCCTGAGAGAAGGGCAGGGCAAGGGCTGGGGGGAGGAGGGCAAGGGGGAAAATGAAGACGTCTGTGATAGTGTACCATAAACAATAAAAATAATATTAAAAATAAACAGAAAATATCACATTTACTTTATGATTGAATTTAGACATACAGTCTTTAAATGAGACAATGAAGAACTTTCTACCATCATAAAAACATGAATATGTGCCACATAAAATAATGCAAATACAAATAAATGTAAAACTGCATGTACAAATTTACACTACCTCTCTTATTTCCCCTGACCTTCCCTTCCATAAAACTTCCCACCCCAACCCTTCTCTCTGAGCTGAAGGCTCAGGTGGACTCTGCCTTAAAGTGGGAGCTCCTCAATGCCTCCAGATAATAATAGTCACAAGCATAGAAATCATATCCTACAGAAAATAAATAATAAATTCAAGAATTAACATATAAGCATCAGGATTAGATCGAGAATACCAAAAGTTCCAGGATCTAGAAACTAACAACTACAAGGGGGAGATTTCCCCCCAAATGGATTTATCTGCTAGAGGGCAGGCACCTTATAGTACAGGTTTCTCCAGTTAGGTGAGTGTTCTAAGAACCCATCTGTTATCAGTGTACCAGCGGACATTGTTGTGAGAGGCTGTGTTCAGCCTCAGTGAATTGTTTTTGAAGACTCTTTCAATGTATTTGCCTTTTTCATGCCCATACCATGCTGAGTGTTCAGCAGTTTTTGATCAAAAATAGCATGACCCCCATGCCCCATCCTCCCCTATTCACCTTATCTCCCCCCAGAGCAATTTTCTTATTTTTTTGATGACATGGAACATATGAAATAAAAAATGGCCAAAGCACTAAGAGGCATCAAAATTGATGAGTCCAACAACTGTTTTGAGCAGTGGAAAAATGTCTCTATAGGTGTATTGCATCAAACGGAGAGTACTTTGAAGGTGACTAAAGTTTAAACATACAAAATTACACAAATTTTAATAAATAAATTCCTGGGGGGTTTTGGTTATCCCTCATACACTGTTTAATTAAACATAATTTTTAATCATCTTAATATTCTTCATTAATAAAATTAAAACCCTAAATAAATACATACAGTTTTGTTTCAGTTGATAGTTTAAAATTTAGCCAACTTCCTCCTTTTTTTGTGTATAGTGAAAGAGGCTTTTCTTCTTTGTAGTTATTTATAAGAATATAAACACTAGACTATGAATTTTGGAAGCACAAGAATAAAGTCTCATTCTTTTTATATTTACTATCTGAAAAAAATCTACCACACTCAAGAAGATAAATATTTGTGGGAAGTAGGACCTGTGGACAAAAAGAGGGCACAGACTAAAGCTGACAGCTCAGGAGTGTTTCTGCCCAGCAGCCTTATCAACCCGGAGACCCAAAGTAACCACAAGGATGGTCTGAAATGCAAACTCATTAACTTAAA
This sequence comes from Desmodus rotundus, assembly GCF_022682495.2. NCBI lineage: Eukaryota > Metazoa > Chordata > Mammalia > Chiroptera > Phyllostomidae > Desmodus > Desmodus rotundus. Next base: position 113,190,237 of record NC_071391.1, on the reverse strand, counting down.
GTAGTATGGCAGGTAGCCATGTCCTAGGCTAGAATCTTCCCTGACAAAAGTCAATCTTTACCTTAAATGATCCTGTCTACTGTCTTTTTGCATCTACAATAGCATACTTTTAGAATGTCACATTTCCTTTTTCTGGACCCCTCAAAGCCCAGGCACAGCACAGTGGGGAGACCATAAATTCCCTCTGTTATTGTTATCATGTTAATTGTTGGCTGTTAACAACCTTGTGTCCACCTATGTAAAAGACGAATGTGTCTATCATTTTACTTTGTATCCAGTCGTAGAGGTTACCCCTTCCCCACTTTGCTTTCTCCCACCTCCTTAATCTATCACCAGTGAATTTCATGTAACTCAGTTTCTTCTGTTCTTTTGATTGTAATGTACAAGGGGGACCCTTGTACATTGTAATGTAAAAGGTGGAATTTATTCATAAAACAATTGTGTATTTATTCTCACATGTTTAAACTTCAGTCACCTTCAAAGTTCCCTCCATTTGATGCAATACACCTATGGAGACATTTTTTTAACTGCTCAAAACAGTCGTTCAACTCATTGATTTTGATGCCTCTTAGTATTTTTGCCTTGTTGTTGTTGATGTTTTTTGTTTGTTTCACCACTCCCACATCAGCAGACTGTTTCCCTTTGAAGAGTTTTTTTTTTTTTTTCATCTGGGGAAACAATAACAAAAAAAGGCGCTTTGGGCAAGATCCAGTGACTAGGGAGGGTGTGGCTGTTTTTGGTCAAAAATTGCTGAATATTCAGCACGATGTGGGCAGGTGTGCTTGTAAATCACCCATTATGAAATGGACAAAAATGTTGAAAGAGTCTTCAAAAATAATTCAATGACACTGAATTCAGCCTCATAACAATGCCAGCTGGTACAGATGGATGGATCCCTAGAACACTCACCTAGCTGGGGAAACCTGTACTACAAGAGGCCTGCCTGCCAGAAGATTAGTATTTGCGGGGGGGGGGGGGGGGGGGGGGTTGTCCCATATTAATTAAGGTGCTAACTCCCATTTTCTGAAGCATTTTTCTCAATCCACTGAGGTTTTGTATCCTGGCAACTGTCAGTTTGGACCAAAGAAACTCATAAAAGTTCTTACAGGCTTGGGTTGACAGACCACAGTAGGGAAGGGACGAAGAAAGAAATAACTTTAGAAGTGAGGAAGGAAAGGAGCTACAAAGGAAGGAATAAAGAAACAAGAAATGAAAAGAGGAGCTAAGCCAATCACCAGCTTATTCATTGACTTTTCCCTAAGATTTCCCCCTGTGTTAATTTGAATTCTGTTGAAAAAATAAAATCATTTTTACTGGCATAAGTATTGGGGAAGTTCACAGAGAAAATAAGAACTTATGCAAAAGAGCACCTGCTCGAATTCACTCAGGCCCCCTGTTGGACTGAGAACGGGACTGTGATTAGGGGTAGTACTGTGGGTACCAGAATAAGCAAAGCTAGATGCCCAAATTCGTGCTTCCCTGTCTCTTCCTTCTAATGCTTCTTTCAAAATTTCAATATTAAAACTCTTCACATCAATATTCTAAAATCATCTTTTTCTACTTTTCAATTCATTAACTTTACCTCCTTTCTTTCACAGTTGATCCTTATTTATCATTCAAATAGAGCTTCTTACTCATACTACCTGTGATTGAGCCATAAAGAAGTTAAAGCATTTGCACTGTAAAAGAAATGCTGTTAAATTAAAGGGATTTACTTCTGAGGGTGTAATGAGATGTCTTTTTGTGGTATGTAAGGTATTTTTTTTTCTCAGAAATCTTTTCCCAGAAGCCCAATGTTCTTAAAATCACACAGTTTACCTAATGGCCTTTCTTCCTTCTTTCCTTTTCTCTTTCCTTCCTTCCTTCCTTCCTTCCTTCCTTCCTTCCTTCCTTCCTTCCTTCCTTCCTTCCTTCCTTCCTTCCTTCCTTCCTATCTTTTTCTTTCCTCTCCCTTTATGCTTGGGTCAGTGCTGAAAAGAAGCAGAAACAGGTTGGAAAGCTCTGAAGAATTTCGCCAAATTTGAAGAACTGAAGAACTCTCTCTCTTGCTGCAACTTCTGGATTTAGACTGTCTTGTATGATAGACAATCATGCATGACTGTTTCCAAATGTAGCTGTTTGGAGGGACCAAAAAAAAAAAAGGATTACCAACACAATCTCCATCCCCTAGCGTCTTTCTGTACTAGGTTGATCTTGCCCACTGCCAGGTGTTAGGAATTGTAGCTCTCAATGCTAGAGTTTGGTGAAAAGGAAAGAAATTATTTATTTAAAAGTCATACAGGTTTAGAGTAATGTCAGAATGTCACCATTAAAACCCCAAAGTCCCTTTAAAACACCCACAAACACATACACATAGTCCTGCCTTCCCCCCTTTGCTCCACCAGGCAGTCAGGGTTACTGTATTGCAGGAAAAAGAAATAGAAGTTCATAGCTGGGCTAGACTCCTGGTTGCTCCCAGTAATCCCTGCTCAGCTGGGCAGGCCTCCCACAGTCCCCACCTCCATCAGCTGTGTCACGGTGATGTCTAGTTCTTAATCCAAAACCATGTGGCACCTCCTCATGGACCATCAGCCGGAGTCCTTTCACCCCTTTTCTTCCCACATGGTCTCGCATTGTCCTCTTGCATAGTCCTGCATTGTCTCTCCTAGTTCTGCATTGGACCCCCGCTGTCTTTCATCCCACATGGTGGCCCACCTTTAGTTTAAATCCCAACCTGGTACTTCCTTTGTAACCCTACCTCTGACTCCTCCCACAGTGGGCTACACCTGCCAGCACTCCTGCAGTTTTCAGCCTTTCTTGGCTGCCATAGTAAGTCCAGGAATGGAGCTCACAGGCGCTATAAGGGGAGCTGCCTCCCAGTTACATTAGGGGTCAAAATCAGGCCCATCTCACTACTAGCCTGCTGTTGATATGCAAAATAACCATTTTTGCTATAGATATGAAGCTATTCTGCTGCTATTGATGTGCAAATTAACTCTCAATGGTCTTGCTCCATGTCTCCCTTCCCCCAACGAGACTTGTGGGGGATATCCTATATTCCCAGACACCACAAGTTCTGGACCTCATTACAAACCCCCGCTTTGGGGGAACCCTGGGCTTCCCAGCCTACACCCCATTACATGACCTGCTGCCAGTTGCAAAAGGCTATTACCTGCATTATGGACAGTTGTAACGGAAAAACTGGAGGTAAAGTGCCAGGAAAACCCAGGTTTGAAATCTAGAATTACTTCACCCACACTTGGTTCCCTAACTTCTCGGAACCCTTGCAGTTTCTGACAGGGTGTAACTAGCAGCATTGTTATGAAGATTTAACAAGATCTGATGTGTGAAACACACTGCTACACACATGTATTTTAATTGCTAAACAAGTTGAAGTTTCTATCTGCTTTTTCTAAACTGCTTTCATATAATGTGCTGCTTTGAGGAAGGAGCATTATTTAATTATTAAATTTAGATAATTATCTCATAATAAATATATAATTGATAATGAATAAGTACGTATCAAAGTAAGAGACTATGTTGTTAAGGTTTTTATTTCTCTCAACATCACTTTTCAAGTATTTACGGGATCTTCCTGATTATTATTTGATGATCTTTTTTTCATAGCTATATAGTACTTAATTTTAACAAATAAATAAAATTTTAATCCTATATTTTTATAAGTTTGTTTTGCAAGCTTATTTTCATCATATATAATATAAAAAATGATGAGGTGAGCCCTGGCCATGTATCTCAGTTGGTTAGAGCATCATCACGATACACCAAGGTTGTGGGTTCAATCCCCAGTCAGGGCACATATAACAAGCAACCAATGAATGCATAAATAAGTGAAATAACAAGTAGATGTTTCTTTTTTCTCTCTCTCCTCTTTCTCTCTCTAAAACCAATAAATCACAATCAAGATAGAAAATAATGAGGTGAAATAAGTAATTTCTTGGCCCCGATTTCCCCTTCTCTGGTGATAAGAATGTCTTCCTTCCTCATGAAACAGGAAGAGTATCTTTGACAAAGGAGTTATATGACCTATTTCAGGAAAGGAGGGCAAATGGAAAGAGGCCAGTGAGCTTCCTGCTTCCACTGTTTTCATTTTCTTAAACTCTTTCAGCTTAAGATATTTAACATGCCAGGGTTACATATTTTGAGGTACATGTAAAAACGAATAATTTTATGTCTCTTACAATTAAGGTTTGCAAAATTTTCCTTCAGAAGTGACCTGATGACTTGTTTCTGGTTCCACATGTAAGGAGCTTTACTGTTTCCTAACAAGTAAACGCTAAACAGATTTAAAATTCAAAATTTTATCTTTAATCCATAACAGGGTGGAGGGCGTAGGGCAAATGGCTGCCCTCAAAATTGGAGAAACAGACAGGTGAATAAAGGAAGTTGAGACTTCCTGGAGTGGAGATTCACAAGTGAATGGAAATCACCTTGGAAACTAGTGCCAGGCAAGAAACCCTGAACTGTAACTGAATTCCTGGAGGGTTATTGTGAAAGCCCCTGAGAATTAAAAACTCAAGGAGGCCCCAGGATCTCTACCAGGTTCCCATAGTGATTGTCAGAGAAATATTCCCTCTTTTTTCAGGGTCAGGAAAAAGGAACCATTGTGAAATATGCCAAAGCACTTAGTTCTTAACAAGCCCTACCCTCAGAAAAACTAATCAACCAAAACTTATCTTGCTGAGGTGTTATCCTACCTAGCCACCTTGTCCCACCAACAATGGGGTTGTGGAGAGCAGGACCAATAAATGGCATTGTCCAGTCAAGATAGCGTAAAGTATATAAAACAAAATGGAGTCACTCACATCAACCCAGAAAACTGCCAGTCGGACATGACACTTAGGTTCAAGAGGGGAACTACCTACGTCATGTTAGATACATCTAGCAAGGAGACACACCTAAGATACCTGCACATATAATCAGACAGCCATACCTGCAAAGGGGGACTACGAATAGACAGGCTTCTGGGGAAATTCCCCAATTGCCATCAGTGTTGCCAAGACACTTATCAAGAGAACCAAAGTGTGGAGTATGCCACTTGCAAGGCATAACTGAAGCGGGCTCCAGACACTGCTGAGACAGCTGAGTTCTGCACACCAAGATGCTGGCCCACACTGAGCTGATCTCCTTTAGCATCAGCCACCAGAGGCACCCTGCTGGACCAAGGATGTCATCTGCCCTGATGCTCACCTGGCTGCAAAGATTCTTTCTTGCAAGGAGTTGATGGCCCCCTTTCCTGATTTACAGGAAAGATTATATCGTGAATATATGCTCACAACAGGGGGGTGAACTAAAACTCTTAGGCAGTTCACAGAGGAGAGAGGCACTGGCTTAGTAAAAGACTGGAATCTAGTCATGGTGTTACAGAATGCTCCTCCACTGCCCACCCCACACCTCCTCACCAAGTTACTAAAGGCCTTTTTGCAGCAGTTCCTATCTACCTATCATTTATTTATCATCCATTTATTATTTATTTTCCCACCTTATTAAGCTGTACTTGACCAATAAAAAGTCTATATACTTAAGGTATTCAGTGTGATGGTTTGATATATGTATACAGTGTGAAATGTAGATATCTCTAAAATGCCAAGAATATAGGGCCATAGGTAAATCAGCCATTTCAAAACCATACAATAAAATGTAGTAGTTATAAATTATGTTGATACATACTTATTGATGTATTTGTCCATATTAATGCTGCAGACATACATGAGGCATATTTTCATTACAAGAGCTCCATTATTTAATATAAATGCTCATATATGTATATTTTTATTTTCCTCTCTATTTAACTTCTTATTTAGCATTAATATCATCACTCCTCTTTATCTTGTATTAATTTTCTGTAATACACTTTTGTACACTTTGTTTTGTCTCTTTCTGATTCTTTTAGCTTTAGATTATCATTTTTACATTGCATATTGTAACCTTTGATTTTCCTACTGGATCTGACGGATTTGTCGATTTACAATGTTGTGTGAAACTTTGACATTTATTGTCACAATTGCTGTTTGATGTAACTCTTTTATCTGATTTATTCTGTCCAGTAATATATTTTTTGATTTTATATTTTCTTTCTTTTTCATATTTGTTTGCATAAGAAATGCTTGTAGTTTTCCCATTCATGATTTAAAAGTTAAGCAGTCTTTTAAAAGTTCTGCTTCTAGGTGCTTTCAATTATTAAATATGTATATAGATATTAAAAGTTTCAAACTAAAAACAATCAATAAAATAAAATCTGAAAATGAAATGTCTGTTTAATATTTGCTGTCACTGTTGATTGAGCCTTAGTATTTTCAACTCTTGAGTACTTATTAGGTCCAGTGGAATTTTTTTTCTTTCTTCTTTTTCTTATCCATCGGTCTCATGCCCTTGTCTTTTAACACACCTGAAACCCGTTGTGCCAGAGGAGGTTCTGTGACCCTGCGAGATCAGATAACTTTCCAGGTCACACAGGTCTATCTAACCGTCAGGGTCCAGATTCCAGTCCAGCCGGAGTATTTACTCTTCACCGCCAAGTTTATAAATTTTCAATCAGACTCTTGTCACTTACCAGTAGAATACCAATCTAGCTGAGATCTTAGAAAGTGGGTTTTCTTTAGGACACAGGGAAGTTTCAGGAACAGAAGATATTGAACATTAAAAATCCATTATACTGAGACATTGTTAGACTTTTGCAATATCCTCAACAGTCAACTATTGATTATCGTTTACAAGGTTAAATGTTACAGTGACTTGCTATTCTGATAAAAGACTAATGAGTTTCTCTGCTACAGGAACTAAGTATAGTTTTGGATTTAAGTATCTTATTTTTTAACAGCACCTTTATTTCGGGCTCTGATAATGTAGATCATCACTTTCTCTGATTCAAGCTATTTTTGATAAGATGCTCTAATGCTTTCTTATGAGAGAAAAATTTCTCCCATATGCCTTTCCCCCCACCATGATGTATTTTTAGTTTATATTAACATTAGAATAATAGCTAATCTGTTGATAATTATCTTTAATTAGATGACCCCAGTGTAAAGAAAGAAAACATTGGCCCTTCCCTCCAACTGATATAAATAAGTACTTATTAGAAGGCATTAGTATTCACTGTATTTATAAGTGAAACTCTCTTTGGAAATGGACTTTGCTAAAAAACAAAACAAAACATAGGCTTTTGTAATAATGAAAATAACAAAACATAGTTGGTTACTTAGGTTAAAAAAGAAGCAAACAAAAAAACCCCTCATAAAACAGTATCATTAAATCATAATTGTTCAATTAATGCAGTTTATTTCCTTCTTGCCTTTTTATCATAACAAGGCAGGTATTTCAATAATATTTTATTCAGCCTTTGTAATGTTCCAGGCTTTGTCTTTGATTGATAAACAAAATATTTTAATCCCTCATCTTATACAATATTTTAAGCAACTAGTTTTCATTAATACCCAAATAAAAGTATTCGTAATTCTGAAAACGCACATTATTCTTGTCACTGTTGGTGACTTACACTCAGGAAAGACAATCTTGTGTGTGGTGCAAGTGTATGTTTTAGTGCTGGGTTTGCCCAGGAGTAGACCCAAGCATTTGAGTGTAAATGATTTAGCAACAACTGTTCCAGGAGAAATTAGTAATAGAGTAGGGGCAGCAGGCTAGAAAAAGGGAGAAAGCCAAACATGGATGTGATTTCAGGGGATACCCAGACTCTTAGGGACTTCTGAAGGATACAATAGATTATTGTGTAGGCAAACATTCATCATTAACCATGCACTGTCCCCAAGATCATAAAGTTTTCAGAAAATACTTGTTTTCCTTGAAAATCTAGCAGCTCTAGCGGCCAAAGGCATCCAATGATGGCTTCAGTCATGAGCTGATAACAGGAAAACTTGAGAAAGGTCATGGCTAAATGCGGAGAGCTTGTAAGAGAGGTCCAGGGATTTAGACCCAGCTCTTAAAGTATTTGACACCGTGTGGTTAAAATTGTTAACTTTTTCTGAAATCTCTGTCATCCTTTAGCTATTCTGTGTTTTTAATATTTTCTTGCTTCTGTCCATTTTTATAAAAAGGAAGCATCAGCAAAATGAGGTAAAGACGATAATTTTTTTAGGGACAACTACACAAAAAGTACCTTCTCAAATAAAAAATAAATGTATCTGTTTCCTCTAAATTTCTTTTTTTATTTCCAAGATTATTTTATAAATACAAAAAGAAAAATGGTGTGGTAATTCCTCAATAAATTAAACATAGAATTTAAACATAGAATGACCATGCAAATGATCCAGCAATCCCACTTCTGGATATACATATATCCCCAAAAAGTGAAAACAGGAACTCAGATATATACTTGAATATCCATGTTCTACGCAGCACTATTCCCAATAGTCCAAAGGTGAAAGTAATCCACGTGTTCGTGAGCAGATGAATGGGCAAACAAAACGTGGTATATAAGTATACAGTATAACATTATTGCCTTAAAAAGAAAGAAAATTTTGACACATACTACAACATAGATGAACCTTGAAGACATTAAACTAAGTGAAATAAGGCAGTCCCAAAAGGACAAATGGTGTATGGCACCTTTTAGTGACGTTCCTGGAGTAGCCACATTTATGGAAACAGAGAATATAATGGTGGTTTCCAGGGTCTGGGTTACCCATTTAGCTTCACCCACCCAATATTAATTGCTTATTTGTGCCAACTCTAGGAATAATCCATGGCATTAAAATGTCATTGTCTTATGTTAAATAAGTGTATTACTTACAAGTAAAGATATATTCTTTTTTTATTTTTGTATATAATAATTCTAATGATGGGAAGATTACTAAGAGATGTATACTTTTTCATTTTTGTATTTTCCATGCAAACCTGCTGCCTCACACCTAGAAGATGCCTGGTTACTTTAATTTAAAATGGAATAAATATTTCTTTATATCTGGAGTATTAAATTCTAGTCAGAGGAAAAATAAACACAAATAAAAAGGAAAAAATATTAGAAAATGAGGGTTTTGATATTTAACTTTCTTACATTGACCAACCTGCATAAGCAGGAATGTAAGGCATGGGCAGGAAATCCCGTTTTGGGAGTTTCTTCAATAAAATCCTGCAACTGGCTATCAAATTAGTTTCTCTATTGGACTCAGAAGGAGGCACCAAGATGATCTATAATTAAATCCCTGGAATCCAATTTTCACTTGCCACCCCTAGAATAAACATCATTAAACTCCGCATTGCTCATCAAAGCAATGCATAAAAGCTTCCTGGTTTGAAAGACATAAGCAAAGGTGCAAATTATGTATAATATTTGGATTCCTTGATCTAACAAACAGAAGCAGAACACATAGCAAATGGAGGTTATGAAATTGCTGTGTCTTGGAAAGCTTGATGCATAATAAGTTGTGTATCATATTATTTATTTGACTGCTCTTGGAATATATTAAAGGCACACCTCTTCCTAGCCCCCTACTTTACCTCTTCTGGCAAATGGAAATATTCAAAAGCAATACATATCTAAAAAGTTTGGCTACAAACTTTTCAGATGACTTCTTTCTATATTTCAAAGTGAAATTGATATATAATTTGTTTCTTTTCTATTACATATAGTACAGCCTAGTGAATATTAATAAATGAATACTCTCCAGTAAATTGTTTGAAAAGGACTCACTGTATGAGGACATCTATCACCTGACTTGGAAACTTATATATAAGCACACATATATGCTCATGCATATATATGCCTTTTATTTATAAATATTATATATACATTTGTATTTGTGATTTACTTAATAATGCATAAACACAAGATAAATGTTCTATAATTGATGCCTTTAAAGGTCATAATCAATTGTCTTATTTCATAGGAGCAAATGTACCTTTTATTTCAATTCAATGTGTTCTCAATGGGAGGTCATTTTTAAAGAAAAGCAGTAATTATCACTGTGGTGAACCATTTATTATTTGAAAGGCGAGCTAGATAATTCTCTTGGGATGCTTCCATTTGAGAAATTATTTTGCCTGCAAGCCAGGTACAAAAATCCTTGGGCTTACTTTGATTACTTAACCTTACAACTTTGCCACTTATTGCCACTAATGGGGATGTTAGCTGTCTACATCAATCATAGAAAGCAAATAAGCAATGAAATTCATAAACATACATGTAATGTTTTCTATTGAAATGCTTGTTTAAGATTTCAAAGTAGCATTCGTCGAAATATAAGTATATTTTTAAACAAAGTGATCAAGGTGAAATGTCTTCATATTTACTCTTTTCTAAAATAGTAGTAAATATTTTAGGGAGTCATTGCACTACACATTCAGTGGAGCAGGATGGTTTTTAAAACAGACTTACAATTATTGATGAATAGATAATTTCTTCAATTTTACAAAATAATTTCAATTCCATTTGAAATATCTGGAAAAATAGGGCCATGCATAAAATAATTACAGGAATGACATAGAGAAGAAATTAGCATTTTTTCATAAAGGGCAAGATAGTACATAGTTTAGACTTTTTAAGCCATATCACATTGTCTCTGTTTCAACTCCTCAACCTGGTGGTTACAACAAAAGTTGCCATAGAAAGCACGTAAATGAGTGTGCATGACTGTGTTCCAGTAATACTTTACCGATGGACACTGAAATGTTAACTTCATAAAGTATTCACATGCCACTAAATATTTTTTGTCTTTTTAAAGTATGTAAAATTGTAAAAACTACTCTTAGCTTACAGAGGAACAGGTGGTGAGCTGGACTTGTCCTGTGGTTCTTAGACTGCTGATCTCTGATCCAGAATTCTGGAGTATTACATTTTATACATTGTCAGTGATAACATTTTGACATCTGACATTTTTCTCTCCTATTTATATAACAATTTTCATTTAAAGACATACATATTTACCTAACTTGTAAAAAGTCATTATACTAGTATGTAATAAACATACTCCAATATCAGCAACTGGCTTTATACATTAGTGTAATTGGTTCACACAATTAGTTATAAGCATCTATTTTTAATCATTTTCTCCATTTTGAAAAATAGATGAGGAAACTAGGGCTTAGATTAAATCAAAGTTTCCAGGTCTGGCCCTCTGTTTTGGTGGTAAAGAGATTGAAGTAGAAAAAGAAAATTCTAAAGAAAGTAAAATAAATGGAATTTGTTGGACCTGTAACAACACTTTGGGAACTACTGTATTAGGTAAAAAGGGGGAAAACATAAATATAATAAACATAAACATAAGTAATGATAACTAATATTGTAACCAGCTGATGGTGAAGACTAATGTATCATGCCTTCTCCTCAAATATAGGTGTGTGTGGAGATTCTATCTATCTATATGTCTATCTATCTATCTATCTATCTATCTATCTATCTATCGTCTATCTATCTATTATCTATCATCTATCTATGGCTCACTAATATGATAAAACTGATGATCAAATCATTTATTATCATCTAGACTCAAGTTCAATCTCAGCTGGTCAGTGTTCCCTAAACACTTTCAAACTGTCCCTTTTTGGCTTGTATGTTTCTTAACCCATTTTAACCATTAATCTCTTCTTAGCAAAGACCACCTGGTACATATCATAAATTCAGTGTGTTTGGGGTATTGTAAGTTTCCAGTTCTGAGTGTAGGCTTGTCACCTTGATTGGAGTTGGTTAAGGTCAAACTCCTTGGGTTTTCTTTTATAATCCACTTAATAACTTGCACTATTAGTGTATACCATACCATATACAATCATCATACATTGCTAGTTTAATTAATTGGCCCAACTGTCAGAAAACTCCCTTATTCACCTTGATTTTTTCTAACTTATTCAGAGAGACCTTAAAGTTTTTCCCCAACTGCTTTCCACTAAATTGAATGAAGCTTGAGATATAATAGCTGCTAAATACATTTTGTGTGGCTTTTTACTTTCTTTTCTCTCTCTCAATTAATACATTATGGCAGAGGAAAAAAAGGCCATATTTTAGCTCACTGTAACTACTTTATAAAAAGTTCATTTCTTTCTATTTTGTTCATTATGCAAGACAGGAATTACAGCCTATAGCTCAACTTTACACTATACCAGTACTATACTATACTATAAACTATGGTGTGCATTTGTGTGTGTGTGTACACATTTTAAAATGTGTTTAGGCTTAATTTCCTGAACTACTATTTTATATTTAAATTCTTAAGTTTTATTACACCTTTGTGCACATTTGCTCCAAGATCTCAGTTTCAAGATAACACTTTTATAAAGGCAAATGATTATTATATTATCAGAGCATGAATATAACTTACTTTTCTGGATCATTCATATAAAGGCCCAAATTTTAACCTAAATGTATTTTAAATTTTGCCTTGACTACATTTTCATCATATGTTTGGGAATTTCTACCCTATATGAAAAGTAAAGTGATTGGCATCATGGAAGAAAGGATAAATTAGCAGTTTTTAAAATATGACTACATATTGGCATTTATGTTAGCAATACCTGAAAGTGACATTATTAAATATGTTGATTTGTAAGTATTTTGACATTTTACTGGTAAATTGTCAAAACAGTATGAGGATCACATTCAGTTCCACATTTTCAGAAGTATTAACTGACAGCTTATTAAACGCCTTTCTTTGGTGCCTGACAGCAAATCAATGTTATGATCAATATCTCAATCCAGAGGCTCTGAATCAGCTATAAAATAAATAGATTTTGTCTAAATATTAATGTTCACACAAAAACCATCATAAGGTCATTAGCAAGATCATTTGTAATCATTAATACCACCAATTATTTTATAGTTTGCTATTTTTTCCCAAAAGGTGAAGCTCAGCAAATTTTTATTTCTGATTTGAGTTCAGAAGTTGGGCTTGAGAGTGGAAGTCGGCAGGTAAGTAGGTGGAAGTCGAGCCCACTTGCTCTTGCACCCAACTTGGACATTTAGCTGCTCTTCTGAAAAATAATGTGAACAGTCAACAGACTCTTAGCCGATATGAAGTTTGGAAACCAGAGTACAGAAGATGTTTCAAAATGGGCGGTAAAGAGGTTTTATAGGTGAACGGGGGGAAATCTGCAGGCGTGGCACCAGCAGCCACAGGGCCAGCAGCCGCAGCACCTGCATCCACAGAGATCCTGGTCAGAGATGGCAGCTTAGCGGCTCCCTCCACTCCCAGAGCATGGAATCCCCAGACTCGGGCTGGGAGAAACTTGAGTACACAAAGTCTTCAGGGAGAACCAGTCTACACACACACACAGCTAGCAGCACACCCATAGCTGCACTGGCAAATGCCAACCAACTGGAGAGTGCAGGAGAGTGAGAAAGATGCAATCTGCACCTGGACCTGGCGTAGGAGGAGGGCTTTGACTGTGATAGACTCTTGACTTTTTGGAGAGGTGGCATGTATGGAAAGCCAGACAGTGACTCAGTGCTGCAGTGGGAGTGCCCAGAGAGACTTTTTAAAAAGGGGAGCTGAGGTGTGCTGGACAGGGACCCTGTGCACACAGCTGTCCTGCCAACAAGGAAAAAGGATTGAGGATTCGATTTGCTCCAAGTCAGTACAGCTAGGCAAATTTATCAAAAAAAAAAAAAGTGCAAAACAAAGGAGTTTCTCAGCCCTAGCCTGGTGCATCTGCAGAGTAGAAAGTGCAGGTTACTGTATGCTATGAAGGCAGTGGGCCGGGATCTATGTGTCTGAGATTATTTAAAGCCAGACTGAGCCCCTTCCTTGGCAGAACCTCTGGGAAGGGAAGGTTGAGCCCAGCACCCACCTCCTGCAGGAACAGGAGAAGATCTGCAAAACTAGCAGGGCAGGCTTAACGACACTGCAGGGGGCATTTCTGCAAGAGAAAGACAGCAAGAGGAACAGCTAAAAGGGTGAATTTTGAACCCCACAGGGAGACAAAGTACACTGGTTCCTCGGGCCTCACTGGAACTCGGTGACTACTATAAGGAACTGAGTGGGAACTATAGCAGCAGGAAAAAGGAAATAGAAACTCTGAACAAGGTCCAGGAAGAAATGAGGAATATAATATCTGAAATGAGAAATACACTAGAAGGAATTACAAGTAGGTTGCATGAAGCAGAGGTCCAAATTAATGAGCTGGAAGACAAGGTAGAAAGAAATACCCAAGCAGAGCAACAAAATGAAAAAAATAAGACTCAAAAAGAACTAGGATAGTTTAAGGGAACTTTAGAACAACATGAAACCTAACAACATTTGCATGATATGAATATCAAAGAGAAGGAAAGGAGCAAGGGATAGAAGAAAACTTGTTTGATAAAATAATGACAGAAAAATTCCCAAATTAGATGAGGGAGAAAGTTGCTCAAGTTCAAGAAGCACAGAGCATCCCAATCAAGATGAATCCAAAGAGGCCTACTGCAAAACATAACAAAATAAAATGCCAAATGTTAAAGACACAGAGAGAATCTTAAAAGCAACAAGGGAGAAATAGCAAGTAACATACAAAGGAGCTCAATAAGGCTATCAGAGTACATTTCTCAGTAGAAACACTACAAGCTAGAAGAAATTGGCACAAAATATTCCAGATAATGATAAACAAGGACCTACAAGCAGGACTTCTCTATACAACAAGGCTTTCATTTAAAATAGATGGTGAAATAAAGAGCTTCCCAGATAAAAGGAGGCTAAAAGAGTATGTCCCCACCAAGCCACCACTGCAAGAGAGGAGGAGGAAAGGAGAATAAGAATAAGAAATAATAATAATAATAATAATATAATGATGAAGAAAGAGGAATAAGAATAAAAGAACAAGAAAGAAGAAGAGGAAGAAGAGGAAGAGGGAGAAGAAGAAGAGGAGGAAGAAGAGGAAGAAGGAGAAATTTTACCCTTTACGATATCATGGATGGACCTGAAGAACATTATGCTAAATGAAATAAGCCAGCCAGAGAAAGACAAATACCATATGATATCACTTATATGTGGAATCCAATGAACAATATGAACTAGCAAGCAAAATAGAGACAGACTCATAGATAGAGAGCAGGCTGACAGCTCTTAAGGGGAGTGGTGGAGGGACTGAACAAAAAAAAAAAAGACACATGAACATTGACAACAATACGGTGACTGCAGAGTGGAGGATGGTGGAGGTGGATGAGGGTATAAGGGGGATAAGTGGTAATAAAAAATACAATAACATTAAAAAACACATACATACACACACAAAAAAGAATATTGAAAGGTTGGAAAACTATTTTTCCCCAAATCAATACATAACTTTTATTGCATCTTTAAAATTGCTCAAATAAATGTGAGGAATATCACAAATAAGTGTGAAGAATTACTCAGCATCTTGTTGTTTCTATAGCTGGACAACTTAGATCTTACTCATCACCCTACTGAACTGTTCCTTTTTCAGAAACATCAATACCTTCCAAAATTTTTCTGATATCTTTGCTTTTAACTGCCGTGGCTTGCTAAATCAAAGCAATTGAATTTGATACAAGTTCAATGTAATTTTCTTCTAGAGTCAACTCATCTTTTGGGGCCTGAGATACTGAACAATCAACACCTGATCTGATCAGAACCCTGCAGATGCATTTTTTGCCCAAGAAATTTCTGATTTCTACAACAGAGCCATTGTTTTTGAATAACAACGTTGATGGGGAAGCGAGCATACACAGACCTCATCTTGTAATGGAAGCCCAATGTGACACCCTTGTTCTATACAGGACAGCAGACAGTGGGAATGGTAGCCAGTTCCTTCCTATTTCCCCACCATTTGTCAACCCAGAGCCTCTTCTTTTTCTTTCCAAGGAGACTGACTGCGTTCCGAGTTGATGTGATTAAAGGTGCACCACTTCAGAGTGATGTGGCCATTTTCTGGGATATCAACAGTCTGATTGCTGAGAACGGTCTTGATCCTCACAGTAGAAGTGGCAAAGAAAGAGTGTCTTTCGTCCTCATGTTCTTGTAGCCATCAGGGCCCTGCATATGGCCAGAAAACTTTAAATATTGGCTGATTCTGCAGAAATGGAAATATTTTGGAAATTTACCAGCCCCAGATTTTTTTTTGCCATCTCGTCTTAGAAAACTTTGAACTCATTACTTGTGGAATTTCTTTTATATTCATTTTTGTTCAACAAATCCTCTTAAATGACAATTTGATCTCAAACCCCAGTATTTGTTCAGTGTGAAGAAAACTGTTTTCTTAATTGTTTGAGGTCACACTTCAGTATCTTTGTGATATTGCTGTGAATATCTCATATAAACATTTCCCTGTGATTCATTGAATTCCAAAACATTGACGGAAGTTTCAATAATACTTCTTAGTAATAAGTAAACATATATATATTATATATTATATACATTGCAAAATTACTGAAAGCAATTTAGTAATACAAATTAAAGAGTATTCAATTTTATCTTAATCTTTAACCTAAGAACTCACATTCTAAGTATTTATGTCACAAAAGTATATACAATTGTATGATAGCATTGAATGCAAGGATGTACATTGTTATCCTCATTAAAACAGTAAAATTAAGAACACTATAATTATCTACATAGAGCTTTGTTAGATGAATTATAGTAGTACAATGCAATGCAATATAAATAGTAAATTGTTTACTAGAAATATCTATCTGCATAAACCTATTGTGATATGTTCATAAATAAAAGAATTACAAAATTGGTTGTACATTTGATCTCATTTTATATAAGAATAAAGACACAATATAAAATGCTGAGAGTAATAGAAATAAATCTATCAATGATTTTTATGGAGCAAGATTTAGGGCATAAAATGTATGCTGGTTTCCTATCTACATTTTCTAACTTACCAAGTATTTTTGTCATAAATATATTTCAAAAGATGTATACATTTCTTTACACTGAAGTATTAAATATTTTGAGATTGTGAGAACAAAAATTTCATTTATTTTTTCTTCTTCATTTTTTCCATGACCAAAATAAGAAGAAAAAATTTCAATAATTCTCCTTACGTAAGAAACTGGAACAAATTAAACTGTCAGAAAATACCAATGGGAAAATAAATCTTTTTTATAACTCCCTAACAAAATGTCACTTTGGCATATTTGACATTTTGATATGATCATTGGTAATTGTTGTGAAAAGCTCAGTAAATTTGTAAACCAAGTGCAAATAATGTGGCATAAAATGTTCATTATGTAAATTAGATTGTTTAAATCTTCACATGTAGCTAATGTGTTTATGCTGAACTTGAAGGCGTTTTTTCTCTTCCCACCTAGCAGAACCCAGCTGTACATCTTTCTAGTTGTCTACATGTTAAGAAAACTATTTATATTGCTACACAAACAAGCTCAGCAAAGAAAAAATAAATAAGATGTCATCGTGGTAGTCCTGATAGCCAAGTGGTATGACAGAAGAAAAAAGGAATTGGAGATAAAAGACTTACACATAATTATAGATATGAAAGAAATTTAGTAATCAAAAAGTGTTGATTTCCCTTAATCAATGATAAAATTGTAATATATAGTCATTGAAATTTCTCAGTTAAAATTTACAATTAGTGAAAAGACTGTAATATAATTTTAGTGAAGTCATAAATTTGCTGGAGTTTAAATTACATGTGGAAAGGAAATATATTTTCTTGAGTGCTGATCTTATCCCCCTTGCTCTCTACTTGGTGCATGGGATGAGATAGGGAAAGAGAAAAAATGTCATAATGGCCAATTTTAGTAATCTCTGCCTAAGCCCATCACCATATCTTTTGGAAACTTTCTCTGATAAAAATTCATTTTCTTATTCCACATGTTCTTTTTTGATTTGTCCTATGGTTTATGAAGAAATGATGTAGTAAACTTCATATCAGTGTGCATTAAAAAAAATCACCAAAAAAAAATTGGTGAATTTCTGTGTTTTGAAGTTTGAAGAAAATATGCAACATTTTTGCCATATCGTGCTTTATTATTTCAAGAAGGGTAAAAACACAACTGAAACACAACAGAAGATTTGTGCAGTATATGGAGAAGGTGCTGTGACCAATCAAATGTGTCAAAAGGGGTTTTCCACGTTTCATGCTGGATATTTCTGGCAGGATGATGCTGCATGGTTGGGTAGAGCAGTTGAAGTTGACAGCGATCATATTGACATATTAATTGAGAACAATCAACTTTGTACAAAGCAAGAAATAGCCAATATACCCAAAATATCCAAATCAATAAAGTTATTGGTGAAGATGAAAAATATGTGTTTTATTTTATGGAAAAAAACTAAATGGACTTTTTGGCCAACAGAATAGCAGACTAAGACATAACTACCCACCATGAACTGCTTTTAGTTAGAAAGTTATTTTAAAAATATTTTATTGTTTATACTATTACAGTTGCTCTACTTTTTCCCCTTCACCTTGCTCCCCCCAGCCCACCCTGTACTTCCATAGTCAGTCCCCACACTGTTTGTCCATGTCCACGTCCATGTCCATGTCCATGGGTCCTTCACATGTTCTTTGAATAAATCCCCTTGCCTTCTTTTGATCAGTCCCCACCTCTCCCTCCCTTCTTAGAGCTGTTAGTCTATTCCATGATTCTATGCCTCTGGTTCTATTTTGCTCATTTTTTAAATTTTATTCATTAGATTCTTCTTATAAGTGAAATCAAATGTTATTTGTCTTTCAACAACTGGCTTATCCATTGAGCATAAGGGTGTCCAGTTCCATCCATGCTGTCACAAAAGATAGGAATTCCTTCTTTTTTCCTTGTGTCATAGTATTTCACGGTGTAAATATACCACTTTCTCTCTCTTTTTTAATTTCACACCATCCTATATGGTAACTTTAGGTCTCAGAATTTGTAAGGCTGCCACACTGGCCTCCCCTGAGCTTTCAGATTTCACACGTGACCTCTCTCCTTACACACAACAATGCTTTTGGAATATATGGCGCTAAAGGAAGTTTTCTTCAGAGAATGATTGTAAAATGACCATTTAACAGATAAGCTTTAAAAATCAGTAACTAAATAAATCCAATTTGTTATCTGAAGAAACGATTCATCCCAATACGTGTTCTGCAGGTAGATGGCTGACAATATACCTAAATCTAAGCGAGATAACTACTAGGTAATCTTAAATTAAATTCCCTGGTTAAAATTAAAGGCGTTGTGATGTAGACTTTATGTACAATAAAATCAATTAAATGAAGTGAGATTCCCTACGGGAAGGTATTTGTCAGTGCATCTTAAGCTCTCCCCAGAGGGTCTTGTGCTCAGACAAACAAAGGTGTTCTAAGATTGATCTCACATGAGCTTTACAACAGCGCTGGGTATTACAGACCCCGCAGCTTGTTCCCATCAAAAACCTCCAGGTAACTTTTCTTGCTCTGATTCTGTACAGGATAGAAGAAATTCTAGTTCATGTCTTAGTTCTTCTGAAAATGTGGGCAAAAATAAGTGTGGCAAGAAAATCATGTTTCTGAAACTAATGATCAGATTCTAACCTTCAAGTTTCCATTCTCTTCTGAAGTCTTGCCAAAGCAATCCACATTCCTCTTTCTTTGTGACCCCAATCCTGTCACTTTCAACACTTATGCATAAATGAGTTTAAGAGTATGACATGCAAAGTATAAGAAACATATGAAAATCTATGTCTATTATCCCCATAATATTTGTAGGCATGAGTAAGGTCAAATTCTTAACTCATTAAGGCAACATAACTTATTAATAACACGAAGCTGAGTGATAGATTGCAGGATGGGGACTTACCTGTTGGCAGGATCAATGTGTGGTGAATCTGGTGTGCACAGAGATGCTTCTCGCTGTCTCTACTCCCCTCCTTTCTCTACCATTAGGTTGCAGTGACCCTGAGCCTAGTTTATGAGATGAGACCCAGGCATGCTTTCAGAAGCCTCTTTCCGTCTTGCATTTACGTTGTCTAAGCAACAATGGCTCCCAGGGTCTGTCCTCTGTGTGCAGGCCCAGGTGTTTCCTCTGTTTTCCCTCCTCCCATCTGACAGCCAGAAAGGAGGCTCTAATGAGCAGTGGTCTAGTAACATCACCAGATCATCACTTGGCCCAGGAGATAAATGCTAAATCTTGAGCTCTTTGCTTTCTTTCTCTTACTGAATGTACTCTCCTACAATTATTAAATGTGTAGTTTTGATAAGATATTTAGACCAAATTAGCTTAGCAAAAACCATGTTGTTGCATATAATTCAGTTCAATATCTTAAAATTCTGAGTTTCAGCATCATGTATAGATTAAAAGAAACAAAAATGTTCTTCTGCTTTCTTTTCTCCTGGCCTTTTATGACTATACCACCTTCCAAAGTTTTGACGAGTTCAAATGAGGATAGTTTAGAACAAAGGCAATATTCAAGACCTTGAACAATCTCTAACCCATCAGAACAGATGCTGACCTTACACCTAGAGCAAGATCCCAGATAAGCCAGCTGTGCCAGGAATTAATTCTTTAGTTGCTTCACCAAAGAGATGTCTAGGGGACCAGCTGGGTATGTGTGAGTGGTGGCAAGGTTCAAGGAAGCTCGCTACCACAAGATTTTACCTACTAGTTATTGACAACCAGTACAGGTGTGCAATTTCTTCCAGGTAACTATAAACCCCGATTTAGGTATGTTTGGTAGTATTACTGTCAATGACTATCAAGTTGTTTTAATCATATCAAAAGCCCATGCTTATATCTCACTGCATTAAAAATATTGCATTGGTTATTTTAGGAAATAATTTTGTGACTCAAGAGTTTCCTGTTTGCTTGGACTGGGCTAAGGAAATTAGTAGTGAATACACTTAGGTTAACAGCTACACAGTAGTTAGTGTTAATAGTAGCATTTTTTTCTGTTACAGTTTGTTTTTTATATATTTTTAAACGTATTTCTATCTCTATTATCTCTGAATCAAAGAACACCTTAGTAAATTGAATTAATTTATTAAGGGAATGTTAGTTATATTTTAATTACTCCATAGTTTTGTATACAACAAAAGACACTGGAACATTATACAGCTAGGACGAATCTTCTCACTCCTGCTTCAAAATTAAATGTGTCAAGGATCTTCCACATATTGAAAATATGAAGTATGTGCAAAATTTATTCAGCCATGTGATATGAAAAATACAGACATTTATTGAAGAAGATACAAGATACCAGAAACATTGTACAGAAGAAAATGATGCCTCAGTTCCCTTCAAAGTGGGTACCTTGGGACCTCACACAGTTCTCCCAGAGTCTCTTCCACTGTTCATAACATTCTGCAAAATCCTTTGTTGGAATCACCATCAGCTGCCCCATTGTATTTTCCTGAATCTCATGAATGGTCTGAAATATTTTCTCTTTCAAAGGCTATTTTAGTTTTGAGAAGAAACAGATTTTGCAGGGCACCGAATCTGGGCTGTAGGGGGACTAAGTCACTGGGTGATTTGATGTTTCACAAAAAACATTCTCATAAGACATGATGCATTGAGCAGACACATTGTGAGGAAGCTGCCAGTCACCAGTTGCCCATAGCTGCAGCCTTCTGAATCATCTGAATAATTACCATGGAAAAATGTTCAAGTTTAATGCAGAATTTTATGCAGATTCATCGCTCTACTCACTTAGTCATTTTGAATGTGAAGGACACACAGTACACATGCTCACTGAAAGCCATCTACAGCCCCCCTGCTGACTAGTACAGTGAAGTCGTCATTGTTCATGCATGTGCATTCCATCCACTCACCACCGCTACCAGGTTACAACCTTTTTCATTATATTCATAATAATGACTGGACTTTTTCTGGACAGACCTTGTATCTCAGGATCTGAAATAGCTTGAGCCAATTTATATCTCAGTGCTGGCCTGATATTTAAGCAAACCCATCAGAAAAATATAAAATACTACATGAAGCTGTAAATTTTTCATGTCACACTATACAGGATCTATACAGCATACAAAAGGCCTCGCATAGCAACAGAAATCCTGAGAAAAAGGAACAAAATTGGAGGAATCACACCATCTAATGTCAAGCTATACTATAAGGCCACGTTAATCAAAACAGCATGGTACTGGCATCAGAACAAATACACAGATCATCGGAACTGAATAGAAAGCCCAGAAATAAACCCACAATTTTATATTCAATTAATATTTAACAGAGGAAGCAAGCACACACAATGGGCTAAAGAGAGTTTATTCAATACATGATGTTTGGAAAATTGGACAAATACATGCAGAAAAATGAAACTAGACCACCTTCTCATGCCACACATAAGAATAAATTCAAAATGGATTAAAGATGTAAATATTAAACCTGAAACCATAAAAATCCTAGAGGAAAACATAGGCAGTAAAATCTTAGGCATTGCTGGTAGCAATATTTTTTTCTGATATAATTAACTCTTCAGGCAAGGGAAACAAAAGAAAAGATAAACAGATGGGTGTATCTCAAACTGAAAAGTTTTTGCACAGCAAAGAAAACCATCAACAACATAAGAAGATGACCCATAGATCCAGAGAACATATTTGTTGATATATCTGATAAGGGGTTATCATATAAAATTATATAAAGAACTCATAAAACTCAACACTAGAAAAAACAAACAATCCAATTAAAAATGGGTGAAACACCTGAATAGACACTTCTCTGAAGAGCACATACAGAGGGCAAATAGACATATGAAAAGATGCGGAATTTACTAATCATCAGAGATATGCAAATTAATACCACATTGATATATCACCTCACACCAGTCAGAATGGCTATCATCAATAGATCTACTGAAGTATTTTAAATAAGCTTTTTAAAATTGTAGAGTTCTGCATTTGCCAAGTCATGTTTACTATTGCCCAGATGTTATCCAACCATTTATCTACTTGCTAGTCCCATATCTTCTCTCATCTCCTCTGCATATTGTTGGTCCATAATCCCTCAAACTTGTTGAGTATATTCACTCTATGTACATATTATCTTTCTTAAGATTTCACAGCCATATAGTCAAAAACCTAATCTAATTAATGTGTATCTCTAACCTGCTATAATCAACAAAATAATGAAATATACTTCTAGCTAAGTTTTCTGTGATTTATATTTTCTTTGTTTAGAACTCACAATAGACAGTAACTATATCTCTTGAATCCATTTTTTCTTGTCTTTTTACTTTTGTTTTACAGCTTTACCTCCTTGTACTTGTGCGTTGTGACTTAGTCAAGGGTCACTACATAATGTTTTTGATTGCAGGAAATTATTTTTTTATTCTGTCCTAAATATAAACTTAACTGTAGTTTTATGAAAGTTTTCAAATCCCCATTATGTTTTATTATTGTTTCTAAGGTTCTCGTTTTTTGTGTGTTTGCTGAATTAACATTAGATCTGCAGGAGTGAATTTCTATCTTCAGTGTAGTTTTTCTTCCAGTTCACTGATCATCTGGTATATGTAGCAACTTTAAATAATAATACACACATATTTATACTATCCAAAGTTGAGAGGAGAAGTGGGAAATCACTTCCATTCCTTTTCGGTTAATCAACAGTCAACTTACTTTTCAGAACACTTTTATGTGCACAGAAAATTGAGCAGAAAGTGCAGAAGGTTGGCAAATCCTCCCTTTCTTCCCCAGTGTCTGTTTCTCCCATTATTAACATATTGCATAATGTGAGGCATTTGTTACAACTGATAAGCCAACATTGATCTGATATTATTAAAGTGCCTAGTTTACATAGGGTTTAGTCTTTGTGTTGTGTATGTAGGTCTACAAGTTTTGACAAGTGCACAATATCATGTATTCAGAAATACAGTATCATGCAGAATAGTTTCATTTCCTAAAATTGCCCAGTGTTTCACCTACTAATCCCTCTCTTTTTTCAAATATCCTGGCAACCACTACAAATTTTACTGCCTTTTTTATCTTTGCCTGTTCCATGATGTCACATAATTGGAATCATATAATATCTAGCTTTTTCAGACTGGCTTCTTTCACTAAGCAATATGAATTTAAAATTCCACTGTATCTATGCATGACTTGATAGCTCATTTATTTTTATCAATTTAATATTCCACTATATGGATGCACCAGAGTTTATTTATCAATTAACTTTAAAGGGTATCTTTATTACTTCCAGATTTTGGCAATCAAGAATAAAGCTGCAAGTTTTTGTGTGGACATACTTTTTTAACTCATTTGGGTAAACATCTGGGAGCATGATTGCTAGATCATGTAGGAAAATTATATTTACCTCTGAAAGAAAGTGACAAAATGTCTTGTAAGGTGGCTGTATCGTTTGTGTTCCTACTGCAGTGAACGAGGGATCCTGTTGCTTCACATCCTCTCCAGCATTTTGTACCTTCAGCTTTTTTTGAGTTTAGCCTTGCTAATAGATATGTAAGAGTATCTCATTTGCATCTGAAGTTCAATTGCCTTAATTATGTAAGATGCTGAGCATCTTCTCATATACTTAGTTACCATATATATTTATATATTCTTTGTTCATATCATTTGCCCATTTTTAATAGTCTGTTTTCTCATTAAGTTTTAAGTTTTTGCATATTTGAATGTCTTTTTTCCAAAAACATTTTTGTAAATAATTTTTACAATCCATTCTATAAGGTATAAAGAGTTTTTAAGCAAACAAATTTGAAATTTAGGAATGTTTATAAAAGACTTCCTTAACTTACTCGGTGACTTTACATTTAGGTTTTACCTCCAATTACTTGGAGACAGATAGTCTTGGAATCTAATCTAATGAAATAATTGACTGGAAATTGCTACTTTTGTGTGTGTCTGTGTGTTACATACCTGCTTAAAGCATAGAACATTCCCATAGTGTAATGTTCATATCTGTATACAACTTAATTACAGAGAAGCATCTTATTTTTCTCCATGGGGTAAATAAAAATTAAAATAGTAACGACTATTACATGTTAATTAAAATAAATAACATAAAGTGAGATAAATAACAGTACAAAAAGTGGTGATAAGTAATTATCTGTTTTAATTCTAGCTGTTCTTCCAGGGGAGTGAGAAATAATAACAGAGCAACAAAGGCAGTGATCAGAAAGTCTTCATTGAACGATCTCTATGTTCTCTGTGGTTTTGCATATATTTTATAACTTTGAAAATGCCTCTGGGAAATTAATTCTGATTCCTCAGCATTTCACCCGAACATATAAAATTAGACGATGGCAGGCTTGGCAATGTAAATGGGAATCAGGCCACATCTGTCCTTGTCTATGTGATAACCAGAAAGAAACAGAGAAAAACAATGTTTGAAGAGTATATGTAATAACGGAAGCCTATTTGCTAAGTGAAATCCAGGTTCAGTCATCTTTCAGATAATTTACAAATAACATAAATACACTGAATTCTGCCAAAGTGTATGTTCTATTAAAGAAGTTTACTCACAAAGATAACTTGAATTGATAAATGACCAATGAAAGGCATAATGTAGATTAATGTAGTTGTTTTAATAAGGAAAGTTAAATTTAACACAACATGTACTATAAACTTAATTGTATCTCTCTCTAGTTTACATGTTGAAACCCAAACCCCCAATGTGCTGACTTTTGGAGATGGGTGACAGATTCAGATGAGGTCATGAAAGTGGGCACCTCGCCATAGGATTGACGCCCTCATATGGGGAGATGCCAGACAGCTTGTGTCTCCCCCACTGCCCGCAACATATGAGGACACGGAGAGGAGATGGCCATCTCGAAGCAAGAAATATCTTTTACCAGAAATCAACCATTTTGGGATCTTGATTTGGAATATTTAACTTCCATAAATGTGACAACATAAATTTCTTTTTTTTGAAGCCACCCATGTGGTATTCTGTTACAGCCACCCAAGTGGGCTGACAACATGCTATCCATAGTCACGGTGAGCAAGAAGGTGTGTGTCTGAGTATTGACTGTCCCCACACAAAGATACATTGAGGTAAGAACAGCAGGCAATAAGAAAGAGGGGAAAATATCAAGTTATTCAAATATACCTTTTATTTCCAATATTCTCTGAGGCAGTGAGTCTGATATTGTGATACTCATAAAGTGAAATAAAAATGAAATTTCAGTCACAGTTCTTCACGACAATAAATCTGGTGTTCTTGCTTGCTCCATGCACGAGGTCGGTGCTGGCCTAGTGAAATCACTGAATCACGTCAAGAAGGAATCATAAAGTGGGCAGTTCCTGCCCTGTGCACAAAAAGCACCCCTTGCTGTACCATTTGTTACACTGTATTGACTGCCAAATGCAAACAAGATTGGAAACTAATTTTTAGATTATTTTTTTCTTATCTTGCCATCCTGATTTCCCTCTTTCTTTTTAGACAGTTATTTTATTTGAAGCCAATGAACAAACTGTGTCTTGTTCACAAAGCATAATATACCATGTGATAGTAAGGTTTTTAAATACACATTTTCCGGAAGAGAGGAGCTTTTGGAGGGCTGTGGAAGAAAAGTCAGCATCGCTGACCTATACTAGATCTATATTTAGAATCCTGGTCATTTACTAACTTTATACTCAGGTTGGATGATCATAAGAAACAAGAAACAAAATCTCTTTATTAACCACTGCCTAGATGCCACAGTTCCAAGTTTAGCATGCACTAAGGTGACATTGCTGCAGGACGGTGGGATAAATTGTGAACACCTGGAGGCAAATAGACAAATTTGGATTCTGTCACTGCCACCAACTGGTCATGTGATCTTCAGAGGTTAAATGAGATGTTGTATGCAAGGTGCTTAGTACAATGACTGGCAGTCAGTCACTGAGCATGTAATGTTAACTGACGTGGAAGTCTTTTGAATTAGGGATCGGAATGACATTTATTATGTTGTTTCTATGCATCACAATACACTTTTAATTTGTAAATATACATTTATATTTCTTTTTAAAATTTTTTATTGTTATCCAATTACAGTTGTATGCCTTTTCTCCCCACCCTTCCACCCCACCCCAGCTGAACCCACCTCCCTCCCCCTCCTCCACCCTCCCCCTTGATTTTGTCCATGTGTCCTTCATAGTAGTTCCTGTAATCCCCTCTCCTCACTGTCCCTTCCACACTCCCCCCTGACTATTGTTAGATTGTTTTTAACTTCAATGTCTCTGGTTATATTTTGTTTCCTTTTTTCTTTTGTTGATTATGTTCCAGTTGAAGGTGAGATCATATGGTATTTGTCCCTCACCACCTGGCTTATTTCACTTAGCATAATGCTCTCCAGTTCCATCCATGCTGTTGCAAAGGGTATAAGCTCCTTCTTTCTCTCTGCTGTGTAGAATTCCTTTGTGTAAATATACCATAGTTTTGGGGTCTACTCATTTGCTGATGGGCACTTAGGTTGCCTCCAGTACTTGGCTATTGTAAATTGTGCTGCTATGAACATTGGGGTGAATAGGTTCTTTTGAATTGGTATTTCAGGGTTCTTAGGGTATAATCCCAGCAGCAGAATTGCTGGGTCAAAGGGCAGTTTCATTTTTAGTTTTGTGAGGAAATTCCATAGTTTTCCACAGTGGCTGCACCAGTCTGCATCCCCACCAACAGTGCACTAGGGTTCCCTTTTCTCCGCATCCTCTCCAACATTTGTTTGTGGATTTGTTTATGTTGGCCACTCTAATAGGTGTGAGATGGTACCTCATTGTGGTTTTAATTTGCATCTCTCTGATGGCTAGTGATGTTGATATTTAGATATTTAACAATATTCCTTGTGTAACTACTATACTAAGTGCTGTTACAGGCAGTGTTACCTTTACACACATATACAAATTAGCCAATCCTGAGAATTTATTTTGTAATGCATGACTAGATTATTAAGTCTACTTACCTAATTTATATGAGTGGTTTATTTTCTAAAAAAAATGTATAGTCCAAGAATATATATATGTTTTGGCAAATTTCAAGATATTTCAGGAAAGTTATAATTTTGGATAGTATATAGGATGACTATATTTCATGTATATCTCAGTGTTGATATATATACAGTGGTTTATATACTCTTGTAATATAAGCACAACTCCAATTTGGAATAAATTAAAAAAACAAAAAATAAAAAATAAAACTGGGCTTCATAGAAACAAGAAATATAATGATTCCAATATTCATAGTCTATTATAAATGTCATGAATAAAATATTTCCTTGATTAGGGTTTCCTAGACATTTCCCCCACATTTTACATTATGTAAATTTGTTAACCTGATATAATGTAAAAGTGTGTATACAGACACACATACACACTCGCTGGAAATGAGTAAATTGAAACTTAAGGTGATAAATGTATGATAACAGTCAAATGGTATGCTGATTATTAAATAATTGTCTCTCAGCTCCAGTCCTTCTCCTCTGTATTATATTTTGCAATGATATGGTTGAGACTCTGTAAACCACATTTGAACAACATCAGCTGCTTCTCTAATTTTCTTCCATTAGAGAGCCCACCAGGGAGACTGGAGAGCAGGAGGTGGGGACAGTGACATCTCTTTTCCTGCGTTCTTCCTGTTCCTGTGAGTAGCACCTTAGTTTCCTTGGTCAGATGTGGCAGTTTAGTTCCATACTGTGAGTAGCACTGCATTTTCTAAATGTATCTTCCAATTTTATGGACCCTAGAGCTGAAGAGAGGCAGAGTGGAATTATTCAAATGGGAAAGTACTGAGTACTGTGTTAAAGTGTCTTTAGTGTCCTCTCCCTCTCCTTCTCCTTCCATAAGGAAGTCTTTTCAGAGGTACTGCAGATAAAGTGGCCTCCACATAAAAGCGCCTGGGCTAGGAATTCAGCTGTGTTAACGGCACGGCTGACCAGGGTAACTGAGTTCTGGACTACAACTACTCTGGTAGACTGCAATGCACTGCATGCAACAGATCTGATGGGGAAAGGACAATTTTTCCCTGTAGGGCCTGACACATAAAGCCTTTGTCATTATCTGTAGTTGGGCCTGAATAATCAAACACAAGATTTTTGGCCAGAAGCCAGACAACTCAGTTCCTTCACCTTCAATCAATTCATAGACTCCTTCTTCTGCCCAAATGGTGAAATCAGTGTTCATATATTTTCTTCACTGTGAATTCATTTTTTAGAACTCTATAGAAATATAATAACAAAATCAATCATTAGATGTGGACAGCCTGAATTACAGGAGGGAAGAGTAGAAATAAAATGGGCAACATTCATGAGAAGGCAAAAAGAGATGGGATCAAAGACACAGGCGGAGAGATTAACTTCAGAAAGAATAGGTGTTGTATTAACAGCAAGATGAGGAGGAAATGGAGGGGGTTGAAGATAATTCCTACCAGGGAAATAGATATTAGCTCAGGCTATCATCCATGGTATTCCTTTTGATTCAATATGTTATATTATATTAATGATTTTCTAATTACAGTACATTCTGTTATACCCTACTTTGTGTTTTCATTTTAACATCTGGCTTTAAAGGACAAAGATTTATTTGGAAATGCTTTTGGAACCATATGAGAGAGGGACCAAATTAAATACTCAATATCAAAAGTATGTAAAAACCATGAAGAAGGAAAATAATCTCCTAAAAACTAATCATTGGAAAAAGTAATAAAATTTTAAAATAATAAGTTAACACATACAATTTAAATATGTGAGTGGTTAGTAATGGTAGGGGTGTTAAAAAATGTCAGTATCCAATAGGAGAGACAATGATGATGCTTATAGGCAACCTATGGATGTATAAACTGATAGAAAAATTGCACAGAACATTTCTGTGTGGGTGGGTTGGTGGCTATGCTCCTTTTGATAGAGCAATTTGTCATACAGGAACAGAAAAGGGTATGCCTATGTTTTTATCTACAATAATTTTGAGCCGCATGCATATTTAATTAATCATACAACTAAAAAATTTTTCCTGAGTTCAATAATAAAAATATATGTATAGTGATTAATATAGTAATAGAATTAATATGTATGGAATAGATATTTGCAATATATTGGTAATTAGGAAAACTTCTAAAAATTACATGCAGCATAAACCTATTTGCATAAATGTAAATATAGAAAATATTGAAATAATATGGATAAAAGTTTATAATTGACATCTCTTATTCAGGGGGACTATCTGTGAGTTTCTTTCTTTTTTTTTTCCTTAATAGGATTGTCCAAATTTTCCACAATAAACATGCATTATTTTCATAATAAAAATAAAAATTTGCGTTTATGATAGATGATAGTTTGTTTCTATCCATGTTTTAGATACGATTTCATGTTATAACTGTCAGATAAAGCCATTGGATTCTCCACTATAATATGGAAGAAGAATTATGTGACTGATCTTCAGTGTTAAAACTCCATTGATTTTCTGGGGTTTATTGCTTTGATGGTTTAATGTCACCAACTTTTCATAAGAAAAATTTATTTTAGATATTTCAATCATGATGTGGAAGGGGAAAGCATATTTTGACATGAAGGATTGAAAATAAATACTTGGCTGTATAAGAGATCATAAACTTGTTATGTTTTATTTTTCTTTTTTGTGTGAAAAAATACTAAAATTTGCAGCAAGAAAACTAAAGTAATAAATTAAACTGCAACTTATAGTAATATGAAATATATTACCTCAGGCAGAAAAATATAGTGAGAGATACCAAATGAGAAAAACTTTGATTTAAATCCAAATCTTTCCATTTCACAACTATGTGGTCTTGATTGCTTAACACAGTGCTGTGCAACCCCTTTCATATCACGGCACACATAAACCAGTTACTAAAATTCTGTGGCACACCAAAAAATATTTTTTTTGCAATGTGACAAAACATAGGTATAATTTTGATTCAGTCTCAATAGATGACTATTGTGGTGTTGTCTGTTGTCAATTTTTTATTTAACAATCTAAGAAAAAAGAGGTCAGTGCCCCTGACTAAATAGTTAGGTATTGCACACTGGTTGAAAATCTCTGGCTTAATATATCAATGTCTCAGAATAGTTAGCATAACATACAAATCATCTTGCCTTCTTCATGAAGTGAGGATGAAGCTTAAATGAATAATGCACAAGAACTGATACAAGAATGCAGTTATTATTAGCTATTGTTAGATTTTTTATTGATCAACTAAAATGTATGTAATAGATGGTGGTAAGCTCTGTAAAGGAAATAAACAGGCACACAATAAATGGTAATTGACACTGTCTACATGGGATTGAATGTTTCAGATTGGGGCACTGGAAAAAAGGATATGATAAGTTGGTATTTGAGAGGTGCAATAGGTTTTTATTGGGGTATAAAATATTAACTACCAACACCTATTTTTTTATTGTTAAGTTTGGTCAGTTAGACATTTGGGCAGAGCTAAGATGGTTCCTCTGCTCAGGGTCTCACCGGACTGAAATCGAGGTATCAATAAGCTGCATATCAATCAACAAGATCATCAATCTCATTTGAAACCCTGGGTCATTTTTCAAGCTCATTTAAGTTGTTAGCAAATTCAATTCTTCTGGTAAGTATAAAGTCTCTGTTTTCTACTCAGTGACTATAGGGTAGCTCAAATCCTAGCAATTCAGTCCCTTCACAAAATAAAAGCTTACTTCTCTTTTTAAGAAGAGTATTTTACTGATTTTTATTTATTTCTTTTTTTAAGAGAAAAGAAGGTAGGGAGAGAAGGAGGAAAACGTTGATGTGAGAGAGAAACATCTCACTTTTGTGGACCAGGAACCTCTCATACCCACCACTGGGAATCAAATCCACAAATTTGTGGAGACTAAATAACATCCTACTAAATAACCAATGGGTCAAAGAGGAAATCAAACAAGAAATGAACTTGTTTCCGCTTACCCCAGGAAGCTCCAACCAAGTGAGCCACAGTGGCCAGGACTAGAAGCCTACTTCTTGAAAGCAAGGAGAATCTCCTTTCAGTCTGTTAAACTAGAGTTTTATATAATGTGGAATAATCATAAGGATGACAATACCATCATATTCACAGATGCCATCCACACTCAACAGGAAACTTGACACCTTCTTTGACTTTTGCCTACTGCAAGGAGAAAAGCTAAGATGGCAAGTAGGAGCTAGTCTTAAAGTTAATTGGGTAGAGTATTCAAGACAGAGCTAAAGGCACGGATACAGAACTGGACATCATTTTGTGTACATGCAATGATCTAAACCCATTTCTGTTGATTAAGTTCTTCATTCCTCATATCTGAAAGATTCAGAGTTCCTACATTGGGAGTAACAACTTCTACCCAGGGTGGTGTTAACCTTGTAGTTTGTGGCTGTTATTTAAGTGTTCTCAGGATGCAACATTTCTTTGAGTTTTCCATTTAAAATACTGACTGTCATATTCCAATCTGCTATTAATTTTGAAATTAAAAAAATAAAGAAATAATAAAAGAAAGAGAGAGAAAAAGAGAGGCAAAAATAAAGACAGAAATAAATTCTAAGAAGACATCATCATAATACAAACTGAACTCAAGAACTGACCCTTGAATACCTAAATCTAAGTTAAAATATAAAAAGAATAATAAAAAACATGGGAAACATCAGAAATCATAATAATAGGTGGCAACTAGGTAAATTCCCATTTCTTTGTCCCAAGTTTTGAGGGTTATCTAAAACCTACAATGTATTCTAGACAAGAGCAAAGAACACACAATGACTTGGAAAGTCAGTGTTTTAGTGTGTCAACATTTAGAGGTCAGGAAGGAGGGTGAGGATCAATTTTGGAAGAAAACTAAGAAAGTTGACTTGGAACGATGTTACATCATGAGGATTCAAATACACCTATTCCAGAAACAAAAGTAATCATACCGCGTGACAGATTCTTCCATGTGGTGATAAGCAGCATTTATAACAAAAGCCAACATAGAACTAGTGTTTTCTATGTATCAAGCTGTTTGTAAAATTGTTTCCTTTAATCCTACAGTAGCACAAGGTTTGATGTATGATGCAGGCACCACAGATAACTAATAAAGCCAAATAGAAAAGTTTGTCTCTACTGCTTCATTTTCATCAAACTTAAAATGAAATTGCAAAGAGGCAGAAATCTCTCTTATGGCAGTGGCCTGTAACTCAACCCTGTAACCACACCCATTAAGCTGGTTACATGAGAAAATGCACTAAGGGTTAGCCTTCAGCTTAGGGCACATGTGAGTAGTCTAGCAACTTTTAGGTAAACACGGAAGAAATGTGAGACCTTAGATATTTTTCTTATACCTATTTATACATAAAGAAACATTTTTTAGTCCTGATATTTCCTAAAACCTTAGGTTGATGCTTGTGTTTACTCTTTAAATGATGGTGGTAGAATTCATTTCTCAAAGTTAAGTTGGGGGCTAGAATAATTGGTATGACTCTTGGAAAAAATTTTCATTTCTCAGAAAGTTTTTTTCATGCAAGAGTGCTGTTAAATATTTTAACTCTAAAGTCTTCTATGCTACTATAATATGCTAAACTAGTGTAGAAATAAAAGAAAATGCTTTAAGCATAAACTGCAGCAAGCGTTCTGCCCATAGTTAATGACCCCTAGAATACTTTTTAAGGAAATCTTCCTGTAAAACAGTGAGCCGTATTAAAGCTCCTTCCTCTAGTCTCCCCTTCACTTTTCTGCACTGGATGTCGGTAAATCTGAATAGTTTGTAAAGGCTAAGAGTAGGGGCTGAGTAGAATCAATGGGCTTCACCTCTAAAAAAAATCCAATATAGTTTAGGGAGCTCTTCCACTATAGAAATATGGTTTCTAAGTTGAGATACATGCAGTGACAAAAATGCTTTTTCTATATGGGATCTATTTCATGGATTGAAGCCTAGATTGTCCAAGAAGGGAAACCTAATTTCACATACCATAGGTCCATTAGCTTTATTAATAGTCTATAAACAATCCCTCCTCTTCCCTCTACACACATATTTTGTAGGTGAACTCCCAGTGTGAATTTTTTGATAGGCTTATATTTTCATTAAGTTGCATTGATTACTATTTTAGAGGAGATTTTGCAATAACTACTATAGATTTTTGTCATTCTACTAATAAAATTGGAATCACTTGGGAGTTTGTACTATAATTTACTAAAGATACTAGCTTATTCAAATTACAAACAGGGGAAAAGTATTGCCTACTATAAATACCACACCTGGGCCAATTACTTCCCGCAGGAGAGCCGGGACTTCGATTCTGCTAGTCATAGAATTCAGTGTTTCTCTGGGGGGCAGGCGATCCAGATGATCTCAAGGCCTGCCTCAGGTGGAATTGAAGAAAGAAAGAAAATGAATTTCATTCCCCATGTGTTTTAAAAATGCAAAGAGCATGCGTAAATTCTATTCCTAACAGTTATCCAGTCAGTCAGTTGTGGGACTTTAACGCATTCAATGTTCCATGAACGTGCTTCCTGTTGTCTGGCATCTGAATATACTGGTTACATGAATTTAGGTTTCAGTGCTGGGTTCTAGAACGCATAATTACAAGGATTTTAGGCAAATAGTTATACTGAATAATATGTTCACTAACCTTCAAGTTTGCCAAAAAATATGTCTGAGTAAGCAAATATTGCTGTCCAATTCTATGGACAGTTTAAATGTAATTATGATTGAAGGCGGCTTATGAGAATTTCTTACAGTTTGCAAGCACCTCCGGAGTTTGTGGATAACTTACTTTCCCAAAGCTCTCTACCTAAACTGCTAAGTCCATGGCACAATATGTTAAAAAACTAGTGAAATAATGGGATTTAAAAATTATTATTCACAGTTACTGAAAATATTGTAATATCCTCCTATGTATAATTTTCAGACTAGCTACACTTCATTTGTTCTGCTTTTTTCCTTTAAAGCTCCTAAGTCTTTTAAAGTTTTCTTCATACTTTTATGCTATACTACAGAATTTTATTAGTTTATATTTGCTCCACGCTTACAAGTACTATTTAAAAAATATATTTTTTCTCATTTTAATGCTGCTTTTATAGTGACATATACTGACCTCTTTATGCCCTTGCACTTTGGAGTTAAATGAGGGGCTATAATTTGTCATTACACTTAATATTGCTTTGGTTTAATCAATACAAAGATTTATAATGAGACATTTGTTTTATAAGGGCAATTAAAATGTCCTTACTGCAAATCATAATTAAATCTTTATAATAACAGAAAGTTTTACAAACTAAATCCTCAATAAACAAGTCTGGAGAACAATATTTATTTTTTAGAATTATACTGGGCAGCTATGTACATCTGTCCCTTGCCATTAGAGCTGAGAAAGGGAGTCTGATATATATATATAAATATATATTCATATTTTATGCAAATGCATTTATATATGAAATATATAAATATATGTATTTATATATTTATTCTCTATATAAATGCATTATAAATATATTAAAGTATTAGAATGTGTATTGAAAAAGTCCATGTATAAGTGGACTCATGCAGTTTAAACCCATATTATTCAAGGGTCAGCTGTGTGTGTGTGTGTGTGTGTGTGTGTGTAACCTCAAAGTGGTATGCATAATAATGCTCCCTGAAATTTTTCATACACTAATTGCTAGAACCTGTTTATGTATTATGTTACAGGGGGGGAAACTTTGTAAGTATAATTAGGTTTTTCACATACCTTAAGAAAAAAAATTATGTTGGATTTTATGGGTGATCTCAATTTAAACACAAGAGCCTTAAAAGAAGAAAGCTTTCTTTGGCTGGAGGCAGATAGGTGTAGAAGAAGAAGATGCTGGAAAGTGTGGAAGCGGGAGAAATATTCCATTCATTATTTGTTCTTGGAACAGAGAAGGGACAATTTAACTTGCTGGCTAAAGGAGCTGCGAGCGGCTCCTCACTGATAGCAAAGAAACAAAGGCTTCAGTCTCAAAACCTCACCTTAGGTTGGCACTGAATTCTGCCAACAAATTAAACTTTGAAGTGGCTATTCCCCCAGATCCTTCAGATAAAGGACCACAATGGCTAATACCTTAATTCTGGTATTGAGGTCACCCCGACTTCTGACCTACAAAACTGTGAGATAAAGTCTTGTTATTTTAATCCCTTCAGTTAGTGGTAATTTGTTATAATAAGAATAGAAAAGCAATATAGATTTTGGTATCAGAAGTGGGGTATGTTGCAACAAATATCTACAAATGTGGAACTGGCTTTGGAAATGGGTATTTGGCAATAACTGAAGGAATTTTGATAAACATGGAAGAAAAAGCCTAGAGTTTCTTGGAAAAAACTGTTAGTAGCAAAAGAGGTGCTAACACACTTGCTAATAAGGAATCCAAAGAACTTAGTAGCATAACAGAAGATCGACATTGTCTTAGAGCATGCCTCAGCCATTCTGAGCAGACTAATAGTAAACATACGGACACTAAAGGTGCTGCTGCTATAAGCCTCAGAAGGTGATGAACATATTAATGGAAGCTGGCAGGCAGTTTTACAAAATTGTGTCTTACAGTTATGTAAAATAGCATTGGTAAATCAATTCGGATATTTATCCCAGGAAATTTCCAAGCAAGGTGTTAAAGTTGTGGACTGGCCTCTTCTTGCCTCTTACAGAAAAATAAAAACCCATTGAAGGTACAATTATAAAAGAAAAAATAATTGGGACTTGATGATTTGGCTGCTTCTCAGCCTATCCAGACGTAAAAGATGCTAATATAAGAGATTCACTATCAGAAAAGCATGCTGTACAGTAAAAGACAAACATTTAACTCAATATTTCTTTCCTTAGAACTGGAAAAAAACAAAAGTTCAGAGTATTCAGTCACAAGAAATTAAGGGTGTGGGTTGCATATCCCCTCAACCAAACGAGTGGTCCTCTAAAAACATATTTGCATTGGTCTCACCATTCCAGCAGAAGGCAACAATAGAGATGGAAGTATCTTTCTAAAATGCGTGCATGTACCTTTTGTTAAATAAACTGAATCCACGTGACATAAGGGAGACCTATGAAGTTCTTGAGAATTGCATTATCAGCTGAAATACTGACAGCTTGAACTGAAAGAGAGAGACTATAAATGAGAGAAAATTGTTGGATTTGCAAAATTCCCCTGGCAGGAAGCAGACTGATAAATCTACTCATCTGCAAAAAATCTGCTATTTTTCATGAAATCATAATTAACACTTGTGTGATATAATATATATGTGTAGGTGCAATGTGAAGTATTTACCTTCATTTTACATGTCTTGTTGAGGAGTCCAGTTCGTGGCCAAAAACTTATTTGTAATCTTACAAGCCTAACCACCGGCGATTACAAAGGCTCCCTATGGCATACCTCACAGGAGGAAAAGCTGTCCTGCCCACACACGGGGTAATCATAGTTAATGCACTGCAGTTTCTGAAGGTAGTTGGAGTCAAGGTTTCAGGCAGTCAAGGACTTAGGCAAACCTAGCTGACCACGGTTTGATGCATATCTGAAGTACCAGCCCAAGCACCTCCTTTCAAAGGCCTGAGTATTGAAGGTTCTTAGAGCCTTCAGTGAAGGTCTTTTCCTCGCTTCTGCTGAGAAGCCCCCTTATCTGATGAAGATATGAAACATCTTTTTTTTTAAAACATTTTATTTTTAGAGAGAGGGGAAGGGAAGGAGAAAGAGATGGAAACATTAATGTGGGGTCACTTCCCAAACACTCCCCACTGGGGACCCGGCCCGCAACCCAGTCATGTGCCCTGACTGGGAATCGAACCAACAACCCTCTGGTTCACAGGCCCATGCTTAATCCACTGAGCTGCACCAGCCAGGGTTGAGATAAGAAATCCTAAAGGCTCTTTTTACTGACTATGATGCAATTATTTTTCACTCCTAGCCCTTGCCATTCTCCCTCTTTTTGGCCCCCAGCTCCGTAAAACCCAAAGACTTTTTGCTCAGGGCTCTCTCAGCAATGAGACTACCTCCCACATCTGTAATAATCCATCCAACTATCATGGGCACTATTCCACGAGAAAAAAATGGAACAGTAGGAAAAGTACTGGTTTTTCCAATTCAGTCTCTTGCTTATGTAATACAGTAAATAATTAAAGTTTTGTTGCTTTATTTTGGCTTGTTGCCTTAGTTAGCTACTTGGACAGCTATCAGCTCAGCTCTCTCTAACTCGGCTCTATTCTCAACATCTGGATCTCTTATAATATAGACCCATAATGGCACAAATAATATCTTAATCATTTCCAAAAGAAGAGAAATTTTACAGACCAAATTTTTTATCCAAAAAGTTATAAAAATAGAAACTAATAAAACTACATACGCTATTTAACCTATTACATAATTAAACTCTACCCAATTGGTACGACCTTTCTAGTGGAATCTGACAATTGTAAAGTGTATTTGAACTTGCATTTACATTTTTATGAATTTTTCCTAAGGAATTACTCATGGTTATTTGCAAATATACTTCTAACATTTATTAATTCCAGTGTTGTTTATAACATTATCAACTTAAGATGGACAACTTTGCAGTTGTTTAATAATAGTACAAATAATTGTTGTATACATGTACAAAAATACATGTTCTTTAAAAGCATGTGCAATACTGTAGCAATTTTATTTTAAAATAGGTAGATTGATAATAGGTAGATAGAAAGATAGACATTAAGAAATTATACAATAATATTCCTTTTAAAATTTTTCTATCTATGTTACTGGGTTTCTTCTCTATTTTGTTTTTCAAATTATCTAGAGTAAGCAGGTATTTCTTTGAATTAGAAACTAATAAACTTTTTAAAATTAAAAATAACTAAAAAACCAGTATTTATCTGGTCCAGATATTCAAGCTAAAGAAATTTTCAAAGTTGTGTAAATAATGAAAAAAAATCTTTGAGTATGAAAATCCAGGCTTATATCCACCAGATATCTGATCTGAAACTCTAGTCAAGCTATTAACAAACCACATATGTAGATTTGTTTCTAGATCTTTTTCTAGTCTAACACTAGAACTCTTGAAAAATAAAAGGAGTCCTACCCATACTTTGATAGAATTACACACCTAAATCACGTATTTCCACATCATTATCATAACCTGCATGCTGACTGAGGTGGTAAGCATGTCTTTGTTCAGATGTTTTATTAAGCTAGGGAAGGTTTGCAAAAAACTTTCAATGTTCATACTAATGGAAGCATTAATGAAAATTAAATTCTCAGAGAATTTTTTAAAATATTATGACACCTAATAGAAACAGATGATCTGAAAATACATCTAGATATTTCAACTAATACTATACAGCAGTAAAAAACAAGGAATTTCTACCTTTTGCAACAGCATGGATGGAACTGGAGACTATTATACAAAGTGAAATATTCCAGTCAGTGAAAGACAAATACCATATGATCTAACTTATAAGAGGAATCTAATAAGATAAGCCAATGAGCCAAATAGACCAGAAGCATAGAATAATGGAGCAGACTGACAGGTATAAAAGGGGAGGGGGAGGCAGGGACTGATTGAAAGAAGATGAAGGGATTAGTCAACATTTATGAAGGACCCATGGACATGGACAACAGTGTCTATGGAAGTTGGGGGGGGGCAGGCTGGGTGGAGGGAGGCAACAAGGGAAATTGGGACAACTGTAATAGGATAAACAATAAAATATTTTTTAAAAAGGTTCTGTGACTTGAAGCAAAATGAATTATAATGAAATGAATTTTACCCTAGGCTAATTGTGGCATCTTATCAATGTCATAATGAAATGACATTATTCAAGGACCTAATGTACATTAGCTCCTCAGAACTGACAACCGCACATGTGTACCCTATGGCCAGCATCAACTCATTTCCTGTTTCCCCTCGCCCCTGGCAACCACAGTTCCTTCTGTATTTCTGTGAAGTTCACATGATTGAATGATTATTCACAATAGCCAAACTATGGAAACAACCTAAGCATCCTTCTGTAGATGCATGAATAAAGAAAATGTAGTGTACATACGTAAGGAAATATTATTTAGCCATAAATTGAAAGAAATCTTGCCATTATTGACAACATGAATGAAAATGGTGGGTATTATGCTAAATAAACTTAAAATAATCATAAAAGAAAACAAGATGCATCATAATATAATACCAAAAAAGCGTTTTAGTTTCAGATGGATCTGGGTTGGTGTACAGACTCTGGCACTTACTGGTAATGTCATGCTGATGATATCAGCACAACCAGTACCTAACAAGTACTTAATAAGTACTATAACCAGTACTTTAGCCAGTACTTAACGCTTACTCATCTGTAAAACTAGTAAAATAAATAACTGTATTATCAAATTATTGGAAAAAGAGAGTTCTCTGTATATGAGGTTATTTATTCTGTGAACAATAGCAATTTTATTTCTTTCTTTTCATTTTGAATCTCTTTTATTTATTTTTCTTGTCAAATTGTTCTGACTAGGACTTCCAGTATTATGGTGAGTATAAATGGCAAGAGTGGGTATGCTTGCCTTGTTCCTGATCTTACAGGAAAAGTTTCAGTCCTCGAAACTGAGTATGTTAGCTGTGGGCTTTTTATATATGGTTTTTATACGTTAAGGTAGTTTACTTCTATTCCTAGGCTGCTGAATTTTTTTTTTTCCATGAAAGGATATTGAATCTTGTCATGTTTTCTGAATCAATTGAGATGATCGAATAGTTTTTATTCTTCCTTCTGTTAATGTGGTGAATTTTATTGATTTTCTTATGTCAGTCTATTGCAGGTATATGAGTAAATCCCACTTAGTCATGGTATATAATCCATTTAATGGGATGATGAATTTGTTTTGCCGATACTTTGTGAAGGATTTTTGCATCAATATTTTATAGGGATATTGGTCTTATTTTACCTATAATATCTTTGTCAGATTGTGTGTCAGAGTAATGATGATCTC
Source organism: Desmodus rotundus (assembly GCF_022682495.2). NCBI lineage: Eukaryota > Metazoa > Chordata > Mammalia > Chiroptera > Phyllostomidae > Desmodus > Desmodus rotundus. The sequence goes on along the minus strand of NC_071391.1, from coordinate 113,149,598 downwards.
ATAAAATGAGCTGGGAAATATTCCCTTTTTTTCCATATTTTTGAGGAGTGTGGGATAGATTGGTATTTATTCTTCTTTAAAGCACATGCAAATTATACATTTGTCTATGGGAAAGGTTACTAGTTTAGGCTGGTGTTTCATTTCATCATTGTGAGGGCATTTACAAATTTATTTAGCCATTGTTTTTAAGAAAATGACAAATTATTTCTAAGACAATCACTTTTAACTTACTCAGATTATAACAACTATATATTTCCTATAAGTTAAAAATGTAAAAAGTATGCATGATCAGAACTTTGGCATTTTCTCTTTTTCCCACCTTTGGTTATAGTGTTGGAAATAATATCATTTTTATGAAGTTTACGCTTTGAAAAATAAACTTAGTAGCTAATTTTCCCCCAAGAGCTACCTCAAGGTTGTGAGGAAGTTGTTCACAAGTTTGGACAAAGTGTCTGGCAGATAGTAAGTTTCAGTAAGTAGTTGCTTTATGTTACTATTCTTTGGATCAACTTCAGGTCTAATGAAAAAAACAAATTATGCCTACTTGATATTAGAGTTTTTAAAATATTAATTTAATATGTTTTCTTTACCTGCCTTGTATATGGTGTATCTTCCTTTCTGATTAGTTTTTAAAAAGAACTTACACACACAAGAATTATTCAGAATGCCATAAAAATCTACAACTAAGTCTATAGCTTTATGTCAGTATTTTTTAGCAGGATTTGTTTAATTAAGGGAAATAAACAAAATGATTGTGGATTATATCTTAAATTTTTGGATGTAAAAGATACTTAATTAAAAATGAAAGAAAGATGATTCAGGTGGACAATATCTAAATGAATCCTCTCTTTGTCTTTAAAGATTATAAAATATAAAAACCACTATAAATTATTGACTCCAAGAGTTGATTTCTGTGCATTTAACTCTAATTTGTTATTTAAATTACTATATATGTTGTTTCTGTTGTAATTATTAGAATAACTTTACTTAAAATATCTGATCCTTAATCTATATATTAAAGTCATTTTCTCTTTTTCATTTATAAGGCGTTCTCCATTGACTTTAAATTATTTGTGATTTCACTGAGAACTCAGATTTATTTAAAACTGTTTATGACTTTGTTATTAAGTTTCTATATTTATAATGGAACAATGGAAGACAATATTGTTGCTATACTAAACAATTCTCTCACTTAAAAATGTGGTTGCAACGAGGTGAATGGATATTCTACAGGAATTTTGAGTCTTTTACATCAGAAGGATCTGTGGTGTCTTTTAAAAATGTGCACTTACGGAGTTTTTCTAACATACTGAATCTTGATCTGTTGGTAATGCCCATGAACGCTCATTTTATGTCAAGCTATCAAATGCACAAGTACATCTGAGAATCAGTAGCTTTATTATAATTCATAAGTGGAATCACAGACAACTTCTAAGACATGGCATTATATCTATTTGCCAAATGTCTTGATATAGAACTCCAGCTATTCTTGCATTTCCCTGTTTTTGAGTGTGTTTCAACATCTGCAAAATAATTTAAGAGAAAATCAGAACCCAAAATCATAACTGACAACCCCAAATTCTCTTCAATAGATGTTCATCTTGAAGGATATAAACAACTTGTTGTTTTGCTCTTAGATTTTATTATTTGAAGCAATGATAGTCTGTACTTTGCATCATCTCATTTATTCAATGAATTCACTAATTACCTGGCATACAAGACACAGAGAGGCAGATTGCACTGAGATTTAGCATTGAGTTTGAACATAGAAAGCCCTGGTTTTTAAAACACTAGCTCTGGAATTCAATATTTGTGTGTCTTTTTGAAAATTACTCTATTTATCTAGACATCATTTCACCCACCTGTAAAACAGAGGTGATGATAGTCTTATATTAAGAAATAGTAATTCACATAATGCATAAAACATACTCAACACAGAGCCTGAAAAAATTTACTTTTATAAATTTACACAGAAAATGGCAGATATTATGGAAAAGGAATGCTTTAGGAAAGGTCCTACTATTCCCAAAGATTTTACAAAATATGTGGGTAATGAGATGTTAAAAAGTGTAATTAAAGACAAGATTAAAACACTGATGTGAATAGTAATTGTTTATTTGGCGCTCAGAGAAGCCGTGTGAAGGATTTCGTGCCCAGATGAAATAAAGTACAAGGCCAGACAAGTAAACACAAGCCTAAGATCATTTCTGTATCAATCAAAAATTTTTCCTCTTCTGATCCAGAAGTCTTTTTACTACAAAGTGTACAGCAAATAAACATGGCCAGGATTCTGTTTTTTAAGAAAATCAGAGATGAGAGAGACCTATTAGAGTAAATGAAGATTTTTTTAAGTGGACATGGGATTGTAATCCTTCATCATTTGTATTACTAACTCTTAAACCACTGATCACTTTTTATGAATTAATTACTACGTATACAAAATTGCTTATTTGGTTTATCTCTTGTTTTAAGGATTGCACCCAGAACAAAGCAAAGACAAATGAGATCTTGGTAGGATAGGCTGACAGTAGGCTCTATTGATGTATGACTGACAAGTAAAGATTCTATATCTATATATATCTATATATGTATACACATATATAGATATATTATATATAGTGTAAGACATGTTTTGTTATATGTACACACTGTGAAATGATCATCATAACCAAGCTAATTAACATATCCATCACTTCACATAGTTAGAAATTGTGTGAGTTTGTGGGGTGAGAACACTTGAGATGTACTTTTTTAGCAAATTTCAAGTCCATTATACATTATTATTAACTATAGTGACAATGCTGTACTGTGAGTTTCCAGAACTTACTCATTTGTAGCTGAAGGTTTTTACCATTTGACCAACATTTTTCTATCTCTGTCACCCCCTAGCTTCTGATAACCAACATTCTCCTTGTTATTAGTTTGACTTTTTTAGATACGCATGTAAGGAGATCATCCAGTATTTGTCTTTTTTGTGATTGGCTTGTTTCTCTCTCTTTTTTTTTTTAAACATTTTTTAATTGTTGTTCAATTACAGTTGTCTGAATTTTCTCCCCACCCCTGCACTCCACCCCAGCCAAACCCACCTCCCTCCCCCACCTCCACCCTCCCCCTTGATTTTGTCCATGTGTCCTTTATAGTAGTTCCTGAAAACCCTTCTGCCCACTATCCCCTCCCCACTCCCCTCTGGCTATTGTTAGATTGCTCTTAACTTCAATGACTCTGGTTATATTTTGTTTGCTTTCTTCTTTTGTTGATTATGTTCCAGTTAAAGGGGAGATCATATGGTATTTGTCCCTCACTGCCTGGCTTATTTCACTTAGCATAATGTTCTCCAGTTCCATCCATGCTGTTGCAAAGGATATAAGCTCCTTCTTTCTCTCTGCTGCGTAGAATTCCATTGTGTAAATGTACCATGGTTTTTGGATCCACTCATTTGCTGATGGGCAGTTAGGTTGCTTCCAGTACTTGGCTATTGTAAATTGTGCTGCTATGAACATTGGGGTGCATAGGTTCTTTTGGATTGGTGATTCAGGATTCTTAGGGTGTAATCCCAGCAGCAGAATTGCTAGGTCAAAAGGCAGTTCCATTTTTAGTTTTGTGAGGAAATTCCATACTGTTTTCCACAGTGGCTGCACCAGTCTATATTCCCACCAACAGTGCACTAGGGTTCCCTTTTCTCCGCATCCTCTCCAGCATTTGTTTATTGCTTTGTTTATGTTGGCCACTCTGACTGGTGTGAGATGGTACCTCATTGTGGTTTTAATTTGCATCGATCTGATGGCTAGTGATGCTGAGCATCTTTTCATATTTCCCCGGGCCCTCTGTATGTCTTCCTTGGAAAAGTGTCTGTTCAAGTCCTTTGCCAAAAATAGCCTCTTCAACAAATGGTGTTGGGAGACCTGGACAAGTACATGCAAAAAAATGAAACTCGGTCGCCAACTTACACCATACACAAAAATAAATTCAAGGTGGCTTGTTTCTCTTAGTACAATGTTCTCCAGGTTTATTCATGTTGCTATGACCAACATGATTTTCTTCTTTTCCCCCTCAATATTTTTCTCTTTTCTTTTTTTTTCATTTCTTTCTTTCTTTCTTTCTTCTTTCTTTCTATAAAATTTATTGGGGTCATATAGGTTTCAAGTGTACATTTCTAAGATAGTAGATCTGTATATTGCGCTGTGTGTCCACCACTCAAAGTCAAACCATGTTCCATAATCATATAGTAGGCCTCCCATTCAACCCCCATCCCACATCTCCTTCCCTCTGGCAACCACCGCACTGATGTCTGTGCCCATGAGTTTCAGTTTAATATTCCACATTTAAGTGAAACCATATGTTTTTTACTGGCTGACTTATTTGACTTAGCATGATATTCTCAAGGTGTATCCAGGTGGTTGCAAATGGCAATGTTCTGCCTTTTCTTATCTCTGAGTAGTATTCCATTGTGTATATGTACCACGTCTTCTCTATCCAATCCTCTATCAGAGGACACTTTGGTTGTCTCCATGTTTTAACCACTGCGAATAATGCTGCAATGAACATAAGGTGTATGTATCTTTGCAAATACGTGCTTTTAAGTTTTTCGGGTAGATGCCCAGGAGAGGTATTGCTGGGTCAAACGGCAATTCTATTCTTACTTTTTTAGGAACTGCCAGACTGTGTATATATCACACATTTTCTTTATCCATTCATCCACTGACAGACACTTAGGTGTTCCCTTACCTTGACTACTGTGAAGAATATCGCAGTGAGTATGGGAGTACAGATATCTGTTCAACTATATATTTTTTGTAGTGATGGTTAAATTGCTTACTGGACAGATTTTACAGCAAGCAATAATAACCTCTTTCCAAGCACCATACTTTCTGAATGTCTGGAGGAAGAGGGAAGGAGGGAAGGAGAGAGAGAGGGAAGGAGGGAGGGAGAGAGAGAGAGAGAAGGAGATGGAAACAAGACATGTCTTTTTTAGCTTTATATTTTAGGATTTTTCTTCTGTAAACCAAACAACTGAAATCATCGTAATTATTTCTGCCTAAATGTGTTATAGAAATGACATCTGACTTCTGGATAAAGCATATTTTGCCTCTGGAAAGTCAGCAGCAGCATATGCGGAATGAAGGTTTATGTGTACTCACTCCTTTTCTAGTCCTCTGTTTCAGCAGACATTGATTATGAGGTCAAAATAGTGAGATTTTCTTCATGATGTGCTTGATTTTTCAAATCTTTTGTTCCATATTACACTACTCCCGCCTCCTTATTTATTTCCCACTCTTGGCATTAGACATTCCCTAACTATTCATTATGCCACTAAGAAGAATGGATATAATTGATAAATGAAGTTACAGTTTGCAGCTGCTTCCTTTTCATCTATCAACTGGATCCTCTGGTACTAAATTTATCATGATTCCCAGATCTTGAGCAACTCAATCATACTCGTATCATATAATAATCAAACTAGATGTATTTATAGCATCTTTATCTTTTAAACAGCAGGTAGGATTATAAAGTAATATAGAAACATATGCTCAGGACAACAAAGAGGAATAGAAAAAATATCTGAAAAAAGGCAGTGTATATGTTATTTTTTACATCATTTTGTTCTCTACATACTTTCCTTAGAACTCACCTGCAGAGTTTCTGAGTGAAAATTTATATTCTAAATATATTCTAAATATATTTCTGCATGAATTTATTGTGTTTTTAATCACATTTGTTATAAAGTGTGCTATTAGATAAAATGTAGGGCAGCCAGATAAATGTGATATTCAGTTGAACAATGAATGTACACTTAACATAAAAATGTGCCAAATATTATATGGCATACATATAGAATATTTGTTATTTATCTGATATTCCAATTTTGCAGAGTGTCCAATGTTTTTCATTTTCTGAAACCTTTGCTGTAGGTCAGTGAATTTTCTCTCTTAAAGAAATGAGATCAGTGTTCTTCCTCCTCACAGTTGTGCTTATCTTTTGTTTATTTAATTTTCCCTTCTCAAAAAGCAAATAAATAATAGAGAAAAAATCCCTGCAAATACATTTCCTTTAAACATTTCTTCCTATTTACATGTAATCTCCTGACCTCTATGGAGAGTTAACAATCATTTTCTGTTCAAAACCTAATTCTCTTACTACATTTTATTCTTTGATTTGGTTTGCCTTAAGAGCTTAGTTCTTTGATGAGTTCAAGAAAAGTCATTAATTTTCTGGATGGAAGACAGTGATGTCTTTCCAACTCTCTAAATTTCCAAGCTGAAACCAGAGTTACATTATTTTTGAATCAGACCATCAATTTGTGCAAGTGCCTATACTCCAAAGTGATTGTCAATGGAATATGTCATCAGAATTTTGGATATTGCCCGTCTAATTGGTAAAAAACATCTCATGTGATTTGGGTTAGGTTTACATTGAATTTATACATGAATACAGGGAAAGTGAGTTATATTGCATTTAATCTTCTAATGTAAAGATTTCCTTCTTATGCAAAGGTAATCACTTTCTATTAAAAATAATGATAATCTTAAGAAGAGGTCTTTCTCTTTTTGAACACATTATACACACATAACAATACACATGTACACACAATATACAGGGTCTGGCAGAAGTAATGCCTGCTTGAATGCTGCTGGTAGGGTAATAATATGGGGTGCAGTAATTTATAATTTTAATTTGAACATTTCACCTAAAATGTGATATATATTACAGAATTATATGCTTATGATATTGTCGTAAAAGAGTTTGTAATAAAAAGGGGTGTTATTTGTGTCTGACCCTATATATGTACAGACATAAGTATCAATGATTTCATTTTTTCTACAATTTTTAATTTTTTCATTCTGTAACCTTTATACTATCAACTCAATAATAATATTAAAGCTATTGGTCTTATACTCATTTTTGATGAATTATTTTACCTTAAGAAACATATTAAAATTCATTAACAATCTCTATATCTATATTAACAATACTCTCTCAACATATGGCTTTATGTCATTTAAAATGTATTTAGAAATAACAAAACAATAATAAATTTAAGATAACATTTATTTAATTTTAATAAATTTTATTGGATTATAATAGTAATACTTATTTTATTGATAGAACTTTTAAAAACTTGGTTAAAGTATATGTACTTAGATTTTTAAGTATTCCTTTAGTTTATTTTAAAATGTTAAAGCATTATTTTTACTTAATTTGCAAATGTACATTTCTAGCATATCTTTGGTATCTGTAGGAATATTATGCTGATTTTTATAATAATTTATGTACTAAACTTATATGGGATATGGGATTGAGCACAGTCCTTTATCATTGCTCTGTCTTAAGAGAAATATATTTTTTGTAGCTTTAGCAGGGAAACAGTAATTTTCTCTGATACCCTGTATAATTCCGCAAATCCGTCTTCATTCCCTTTCTGATGAAAATGTTCCCTCTCCTTTCTGACATGTGTCTCCACTGTTTGGTGTCCCTTTTCTGTGCATTTGCTCTTTTCTTAGTCTCTGTTCTTCCTGATATAGTTTCTACTGCAAGTAAAAATCCTCAGTGCAGGGCTTTTGTTTGACAAAGTTTTAGATGGTTAGTTCAGGAGGTCACAAGACTAACATTGCTGTCATATTTTCAAACCTTATCATGGTCCTTCTCATACCCTGTGATATAAATTAGGAATACAGATCTTCATGGTTTTGCTGTTTCTTTGCTTTAGACCTGCTGAACTTTCCATTGACTACTTACTGAAAATTTTGGATATCTTGGTTCTTGGAGATGCTAAAAGGCCATTGCCTTCCGTCACCTTACTCCACAGTTTTGCTTACACAATATCAAGTCTTGTAGCTCTTTTTCATGCTATGCTTGTTTTGTTTTAGATATTATTTTGTTTTCTATCCCATTTACTCAATCATATTTTTAAAAATTTAAAGATATAACCAATTATGTTTTACAACATTTTTATTTTTGTTCTCTTCATTTACTTTCTAGATTCTTGTTTCCATAGGTATAATTTTTCTGCCTAAAGAACTGCCTTCAACAATCCTTACAATATAGGACTTCTGGCAATAAATACTCTCACTTTTTCATGTTAAAAAAAGTATTTTGTCTGTGTTTTTTTTAAGATTTTATTTATTTATATTTAGAGAAGGAAAGGGAGGGAGAAAGAGAGGGAAAGAAACATCAATGTGTGGTTGCCTCTCAAGCACTCCCTACTGGGGACCTGGCCTACAATGAAGGCATATGCCCTGACTGGGAATCGAACCAGTGACCCTTTGGTTCGCCACAGGTCAGCACTCAATCCACTGAGCCACACCAGCTAGGACTGTCTCTAAATTTTGAAGGGTATTTCACTGGAAATATAATTTGAGGTTAACACCCTGTCCCCATTCGTTGGCAATGTCACACTATTGTTTCATATAAATAAATAAATAAATAAATAAATAAATAAATAAATATTTATATACATAAAATGATCTTTAGCTGCATTCTAGATTTTCTTTTTTCTCGGTCTTCAGAAACCATCAGACTATGCTCTTCCAGGTAATTTTTTCTTTGTATTTAATCTCTTATGTGTCTCCAGGCTTCAAGAAACACAAGTTTTTGTCTTTCATTAAATTTAGGAAATTCTAATTTATTACTTTTTCAAATACATTTTGCCTTGTTCTGTTTATTGCCTCCCCTTTTAGGATTTCAGTTTTCTTTATGTGTCTTATAGACCATTTGATACTATTACACAGCTTTTGGATAATCTGTTTTATTTTTTTTTTCATTTCAATTTGGATACATTATATTGATTTATCTTCAATATTTTTGATATTTCTTTCTTCTTTATCTGTTCTTATAATGCTATCAAATGAATTCCTCATGTCTGATATCATGTTTCTCATTTCTATCATTTCCATTTCACTCCATTTTATAGTTTTTTTCTGAATCTCCCTAATTTTTTCAATGCATCATCTTTTTTCCACCACAAGAACTTTTAACACATTTATCAATTATTTTAAGTCTCTATCCTCATGGAATATTTGGCTCATCTTATTATTGTATTCTGTTGACTATTTCATGATTTTCCATGGATTGCTTTTTTTTTTACAATATGTGAATTTCTTTATTTTTATTGTAAATCTGGACATTGAGTGAAAAAATGGCAAAGTCTGGTAAATATTTATGTTAGAAATTGGACATGTGTTTCTTCTGTCAGTCTCAACAAGGGTGGTTGAGTCTAATTAATCTGCAGTTGACCTCGATTTAGCTTGTATTGTATAGACACTTCTCATTATTTGAGATGGTTATGTCCTATAAAGTTTCTAGGAAATTAGAATTAGTAAGTGCAAAACTATTGCTTCCAGAGTAATTACAGTATTAGGTTACTGAGATTATCAAGTCATATCATTTTCATTAACTTATCAATATATAACTTGATTTGATATAATTTTTCTGCTTAAAGAAATTTTATTTTATACATATTGCTGATTCATTAACCTTGATCTAATGACCGACAACGCTATAACTCATACCTGAATGAAGATGGTTTATTTTCTCCATATAAAAAAACATCATAGCCCTGTTACCATTTAGAACTGTAGACAGCACTTTAACACTACATTGAGGATCATTCTAAACAGAAAATAATCAAAGAAAAACATAAATATATGAAAAACATGGTACTAATACACCACGAAGAGGCATTTGTTTAGAGCATGAGAGCTGAAACAAGAAGGCTGGGCATTGCTTTTGTTAATCTCAGTAAGGAAAGTGCATTTTGGATGACGCAAATTTTTCACTGCCTTGTGCATATCCATGCATGACTACAAGAATACTGCAGGTTTTCATTTGGAAATTGCAAATAAATTCTAGTAAGTAAGCACATTTGCAAATAAATACTCCACAAATAATGAGGATGGACATTTGTGTGGTGACGTTCAAGGCATCATACACTTCAAGGTCATTTAGCAGAGTCAGCATCTCAAAAACCTGAGCTCCAGTTGTTTCTTTGTGCTTAATGTGAGGCCAGGAGAATTGGACAGTTATTCCCAGAATTCTTGCTTCACCCTCAGAACCTGGAAGCCATGGAACACGTGGCACAGTCTGTCTTTCTCAGCAATGCGTGGTAATGGGCTTAAGGTTGCCGGTAGGTGCATAGAGCTTTCAGTTCTCTTTTTCCAGGCTCTGTCTTAGACATCGTGTACTCAGGCCTCAGAGATAAAAGTCTGCGCACTCTGTTCCATCCTGGTGCTGAGTTTTTCACCAGAATTAGACTCAAGATCAAAATTATAAAACATTTTCTCTAAAAAAACAGATGGCAAGTATTTTAAGTTTTATATAGCATATTCTAAATTTTTAACCTTTTAATAATGTAAAACAAACAAACAAACAATCAAACATTCTTATCTCATGGGCCTCTCCAAAACAGTCCAAGTAATGGATTTGGCTTCAGGCTATAGTTTACTTGCTGTCGACAAGGTTGCTTTTCTGTCCCTCCCATCTATGGCAGTTGAATTTTGCCTTGAATCATTAGAAATTTAGGCACATAAGCAAGTTTCCTTTACTTTCTCAATCAGTAGATTGCTATAGCCTAGTGTCAATAAAAAATTGTGGTGGAATAGGTAAATTTTGTAACACTCCCCTAGAAGCAGATAACATTTGATTGACATCACATGAGAACAAGGTGCAAGCAGGTTTCATGCTTATCTGCCAGTGACAGTCAACCTTCACCTTGCAAATACACAGATTACCAAGTCTACTAGCTCCACCATGAAATCCTGCCAAGTCGTGCACACTTGCTCCACTAAGGTGCCCTCCACCCAGTCTTTCTTATGAGCGGCTGTGAAAGTCTACAGAAAATGCCTAGCAGGTAAATGCGTGCATCCTTTGGTTGGGGTTCTTAAAACTCTAATTGTCATTCCAGCCCTGACTCAGCTTTTGCAAAAATGTAAATACTTAAAGTTATTTGTTTTTTACTTAATTGTATGGCTTCCACTTCTTTCTACTATGCTCTACCAAAGCTGAAAGAAGTGATGTTATCTGTTCTTCCTTGGAGCCACTTGTCACTCTTTAGAATTTGTTTGATATGATTGCCTTGAACATTCAGCACTACGGTGAACTTGAACAATTACATTTTTTAAAATTAATCACACTTTTGTCATTGTTAGAGTTGCATTCCCTTGTGTCTTGCTATATCCTAAGTGGAAATGGAACTATACATTTATATATATTTAAAAGTTGGAACATTTCCCATATATATTTGCATTTAATTTATCACATGTATTTTTCTTTCTCTGTTTTACTTTGAGATTAAACAAAGTAGCTTTAGCAGCTGGATGTCCTCTTCACACTTTTAATAATAAGACCACCTGCTTAGTTAAAGAAGCTTCATCATTACATAGTCACACACAGGTCACTGGGCTCTTTTTCTGTAAACGCATTGAGCATTATTGATGTGGGGCTTCAGGAAGACTGGCCAGGTTAGTTTCACTGAAGCTTTTTTCAGAATAAATAATATTATTTGTATCAGACCAAGAGTTAAGGAGATCGTGGGCACTATTGTTTGCCTTTGCTTGTAAGAATTTCAGCAACCAGCCCTGTTTTCTCTACCTACTGTGTGGTACAAATGGTATATATCCATAAATCTCACCGTGACATAGTCTTTAATGAGTTTGTCCAGGAACTTACCATTTTATTGATCTTTTCAACATGTTTCCTTTTGTTTCATTTATTATTTCTATTTTTCTTCTTTTCATAGTTCACCTGCATTAATTCTTTTTATATGTTTTGTTATTATTATATACTTTAGTATAATTTATTAAGTTCAATTGTTTTGTTTTATTTTATTTGACACTCATTCTCCTTCCTCATGTTTTCATCTGTGTGAATTCTCCATAATCTTTCTTCTTGTCTCACTGGAAGAATAAAATCAGTAATTAATCTAATGAGAGAGTTATAAGAACAATTGGGTATGTGCAATTCAGCATTATAATACAATAAAATTATAGGAATTCTCAATGAAAGTGAGCCTCTAGTTTTACTCTTTTACTGTTGCCACACATATGTAAGATAACTTATACTAATAAAAAGGTGAACCATGACCAAGCCAACTTAGCCCACATCAAAAGATACTCTTCAATTTTTTATTTCTCCAATTCTTTGATTTCTGCCTCTCTATTTGTTCAGAAATCCAGTAAAGAAAAATATTTTTTAGCTAAATAAATGGGGAGGAAGTGAAAATGTACCAGTTGCAATTCTCTGACTAAGGATATTTGCATTTTGCAAAATAAATATTCTTTTTGCATCTGCTGCCCATTCAGCTTGGGCCCTTGCTTGAACACACTTGGGGAGTGGCCTTAGCTAATCTGAGTGAAAGCCAAGTGCAAAGTAGAGCCATCCAGCCGAAACTATCATAGATCAACCAATTCCCAGCTGTTCTGTATATCCAAGAGAATACATTCTTATAGCTTTCAGCCATGTTACAGTGTGCAGCATTTTTGTTGCAACCACTAATTGATACAAGACATGTTAATTATTAGCCCTATAAACTCCAATATACAAAGCATGGGCTAAATACTATGAACCACAGATAAATGTTGCTATTAAGCACCAAATGCTAAAATCAGGTGTTAGAACATTGGCTTTAACATAGAGAGGATGTTTTGCAGATTTGTTTTTCTTATTCTGTTTAGCTTTAGGTACATAAAGATAATGAATAAATCATAAGCATATACTTCAGAAAAAATTTCCATATAAAAACTTATGTGGAAGTTTGAACTTCCATATAAATTCAATCTTATTAACATCTTAAAACACCCTCCTTTGCATAACTTGCATGAAAGGAAGAAATAAAAAGTTGTAATATCTGTGGGATTAAAATGTTTTGGGTTCAGATTCAACTACCCACAGATTCAAACGCAAAGGCAACTGTGACCTAAAATATAAAAATCTATCTTTGTAAGACACATTCTTAAAATTGCTTCCATTTTGTAATATGGAATTCCTTCTTATAAAATGGGAAAAAGGAATGTCAATAAAGGATGTTTTCTCCATTAACATTTTATGTGCTTGGTATGGTTACTGAGTCTTTGTGTTCCTTAGTTTATTAGAAGTCATATATTTTAATGGTACTGGTATAAATTAATGAAATAATCAATTTAGGTTAATAAATATACCATACAATGGATAACACAAACTAAGTTTTTTTCAAAGGGAGTCACGCTGTACATGTTGACAAAATAAATATCAAATTATGTGGCATTTTTCAAAGTTAAGCAAAAAAAATTAAATATCAGCACAATACTTATATTCAGTTAAATCCTTATTCAAATTAAACCATATTTCTTTACATTCGTTTTAAATAGCAGTTAATTTATATGTCCTTACTGAAATTCAGTGTAAAATAAATTTGGGACTGACAAAATAAATGTGTAGATAAGTAATTTGGAAAAAAATCAATGAAATTCATTGTGACGATAACGTTACACATTAATTTTATAGCAGCTGGTTAAATAATACACATCCTCCTCCATACTCATAGGTTTTGCTCCAGGGTCTTTTTTGTAGACCTTATAATTTCATGGTAGAATTGTAAAGAGGCAATTATTTTTTTCCTGAACATTCAGTATACACACAAGAAAATTTTATCTTGAAAATCTCTCCAAATAATAGCTGACTTTACTATCTCCAGAGTTTTCCCTAGAGCACAGGCAACTTTTCACCATGGGTAATTTTAAAATTGAATACTTTTACCACAAAAAGGATCTGCCCCCAAGGGTGTTAACCTTTGAAAGATATAATCAAGATCAAACTAGACATGGGGGAGAATCACTGAGCTTTGACATCTGTTCGATATTTTTAAATTGTCCCCCTTTTCGTCCTAACTTACCTTATCAGTCATAACGTTTTTCCAAGTTTCAAAATATTACATTTTATACCATCATTCTATGGCCACCAAATGTTATTACAGACAGCCCAATAAAATCTGTCATTGTGGTTGGAAAGTAGTATTGCCACTTGCTCCACATCCCAGTACCCTGTCTCAGTGGACAAAAAGAGAAAAATAAGCTCCGCTTTGCAAAACCATGGAAAACCTGTGCTTCACTGACCTGTTCCATAATCCTCGTACTGACTATTAGTGGCCTGATGTCTAATGAAGAATCAAATTTATGGTTCATCTCCAGCAGATTTATAATAGTATATGTGTACATTTCTTTTTTTCTGTTTATAATGTATTATTATTTACTAGCATGAATTATTTAACTCATTAATTCATACTGAACCTAATTGTTAATTTGTAATCGTATCTATTAAATCACATATAATTGCTTTCTAAATGACAATTACATTGTCAAAAGAGAATGCTTAAACAAAACCAATAGTATAATCACTAAAATCTATTTTTAATTTTTTAAATTAAAAAATAAAACAAGGATAATAATCCAATAAAATAAATAAATAAAAGCATTTGTAATACCCTTATTTAAAGAAATACACCAGCACTGTACTTAAATTATTTGTCTGTATAAATCAAGCTTTAGTCTTTTGAATGGGCTCACAGATGCATATATATTGTGTACTGAATACACAGGGTAGGGCAAATGCATGTAAAGTTGTGCGTATGAAAAATAATACAATAATGAGTAACTAATGATACAAGAATACACTGTGTTTCGTGTATTCACAACTGTAAACTCACTTGTGCCCCACATTGTGTTTCATGTATTAGATACATATTCTATAAATGGGCTTTGACACACATGTAATTGTACATATCATATATATCTACACATAGATATGTAAAAATATAGTTATCAAAATGATAAAATGCTCTATTTATTTAAAAAAAGTTTACCTTGTCTTTAAATATAAGCACTTTATATCAATAAAATGTTTTATAGAATAAGGTATTGCTTAATCATAATGAAAAAATTAATTTGTATAAACAGTCCTCAGTACCTTGATGGAACTTTTTAAAATATGTTATTTATTTATTTTTAGAGAGAGCATAATGGAGACAGAAAAAGAGGGAACGAAACACTGATTGGTTGCCTTTCAAATGTACCCCTACTGAGGATTGAACCCCCGACCCACGCATGTGCCCTGACCAGGAATTGAACAGGTGACACTTTGCTTTGCTGAATGATGCCAACCAATCGAGCCACACTAGTCAGGGCTTCATAGAATTTTTATAACAAGTTTTTCTTCATTAGATCATTGAGCACATATTTTATTACATCTACATGTGGAATTACTGAGTCAAAATTTGTACAAAATTTTAAAATATCTGATATGCCTTGAGAATGAAAGAAGTGAACATCTAGCAAAGATTGTTCACATGAAGAAATGTCAAGATGATGCCTAGATTTCTAGCTTCATTAACTTAGTTATTAAGAGGATTATTCAATGAATTAAATAATAGACTATAATATCATAATCTCTTTATCATCAATCAAATTACAGTTATTATTCTCTCTGGCAACAAATCTGGAGAAGTTTAATTATAATGCTAATACTATTATGGTATCTGTAAAATGACCTACAAGTGGGTGAAGCAGTCCACATTTAAAAATATGAACTCAAAACATATACATATATAAAGATTTAATAAGCCCTGGCTGGTGTGGCTCAGTGGATTGAGTGCTGACTTGCAAAGCAAATTGTCACAAGTTCAATTCTCAGTCACCGAACATGCCTGGGTTGAGGGCCAGGTCCCCAGTTGGGGATGTGTGAGTGACAATCACACACTGATGTTTCTTTCCCTCTCTTTCTCCCTTTCTTCCTCTCTATAAATAAATAAATAATAAATAAATAAATAAATAAATAAATAAAGTATTTAAAATAAATACTTTAAAAATTATAAAAGACAATAAAAATATGCAATGTTAAAACTTTTTAAAAGACTGTGTTAAAAACATCACAATTTGGTTTCATTTTTCCAAAGGGCAAAAGTAGTATACTATGTAA
Source organism: Desmodus rotundus (assembly GCF_022682495.2). Lineage (NCBI taxonomy): Eukaryota > Metazoa > Chordata > Mammalia > Chiroptera > Phyllostomidae > Desmodus > Desmodus rotundus. Next base: position 113,133,659 of record NC_071391.1, on the reverse strand, counting down.
ACTGAGTGAACAAAGAATGGGTTAAAAAGAAATTTGAAATTATTGGTGATAATGGAAATGGATATGGCCTCTTGGTGGGGTATCAAGGCAATTCCTTTAACAGTGGACCTACTTCACAAACCAACTACATCTCCAGCATACCTCCTATATACAGATCACATGTGAATGTCAAGATATAAAATAATAGGTTAAATGATGTCTTTTTGTGTTTTCTTATTTTCTGTATCAAACTGTAATATCCTGAATATTCTAAAGTCAGCTACTAATGGGGATCCCGGCTAGCAGGATCCTGTGTTGTGGCAGCAATAGACAAATACACACGGACTACAGAAATCCTGTGGAGAAAAACAATTGGCATGGCCACTCTCTAAGTGAGAGAGCATGAGAGGGCTAGAGAGAGCTCAAGAGTGAGCCTCACCCCTGCCTGGACAGGCTTTTATTGCTTTTCTGGGTATATTACATCAAAGATGGTCCTCATTTACTATGCACAGGTTCACTGTAGGTGATTACCTTTTACAGACAACAAAGGACAGAATACTGCTAATTACTTCAAAGAGAAGGATGTTATAGATCAAGGGGGGAAGTGGTTGAACTGGTTACACTCCATACTTGGGTGGTTTAGCACAGACCTTAGGAACTTAAAGATACTCAGTAAACATTTGCTGCCTCAATTCAGGGTGAGGGAGTTTTAGCAAAAGCAACTCCCACAGCAGCCTAGGTACAATGCAGGCCTGAATTCCCCCGGAAGAACCTGTCCATGGGCATGGGTCCTGCCTGCCAAACCTCGCACCCACTGGCTTTTCCAAGTGGGAGCTCGGCTACATTTCCCATGCTTGGAACAGTTCCCTATAAGCTACTTCACAGCACAGCCTAAACATGCTGAGAAATTGTAAAGCCAACTCTCCTACTACCATTCCTTTCTGGGCTATAAAGGAAAATGCTAAGATCTTGAGTGGGTCAGGAGACCAGTGATAAGGTTAACTTCAGAGAGAATTTGAGAAGCTTTCAGTAGAGTGTTACATTCTGTATTTTCGCCTTGTGAAAGGAGAAGGAACTACTTACCATCTTTCTCAATCTAAGTGACAGGGCCTTCAAAAAACTTCTAAGATTGCTTGACATGTTTTTTGTTCAGTTTAAGGAACAGAGAGTCCAGTTCCTGAATTATGCCTGAAGATGCTTTCACTGTGGCTGCAGTGCTGTGGTACAGCAAAGAGACAGGAGCGTAAAAGGGCTGCAATTGCAGAAGTGTGCATGTTTCCCATGGGATGGATAATGACTCCATAACTGCATCTAGGATTCTGAGGTGCTGGGAACTCCAAAGTGAGGGGAGACTTTTAAGTTGCCAGTTGGAGATGGCATTGTCTATGACAAATATACTACAGATGAAGGATCCTCAGCAATATGAGGTAAGGGACTATTTAAAGAATCCAGAAAACAGTGATAGGAGATAAGGGATCATCAGAGGATTCTGCTATATCCAGAGGCCAACAGAATACCAAAATTTACCAGACAAAATACTTACAAATTTTTTTCTAGCAGTCAAATAAAATATTTCTGATATTTTACCTTTCTCCTGTACTCAATACTCCAAACCTAGAAGAGCCCCAAACTGCAGCTATTATGGAAAATTAAGACGAAGGAAGACAGACAAGTTTATGTTGCCATCTACTTCACTGTAGGTTTCCTAGTTGAGGCAGGTTAAAACTGGAGAGGAAAAACAATTGTTCAATTGGATGAAATTTATCATTGCTATAACATTAGTTAGGATGTCCTAAATGATTGGGAGATATTTTATTAGGTAAGCATGAAGAAGTTATGAGCTCACAGAGCAATCTTGCAGGGACAGTCAGTAAAAAAGAATGAAGTCCCTGGAACACCAATCCAAAAGAACCTATGCACCCCAATGTTCATAGCAGCACAATTTACAATAGCCAAGTACTGGAAGCAACCTAACTGCCCATCAGCAAATGAGTGGATCCAAAAACCATGGTACATTTACACAATGGAATTCTACACAGCAGAGAGAAAGAAGGAGCTTATACCCTTTGCAACAGCATGGATGGAACTGGAGAGCATTATGCTAAGAGAAATAAGCCAGGCAGTGAGGGACAAATACCATATGATCTCACCTTTAACTGGAACATAATCAACAAAAGAAAAAAGCAAACAAAATATAACCAGAGTCATTGAAGTTAAGAACAATGTAACAATAGCCAGAGGGGAGTGGGGAGGGGATAGTGGGGAGAGAGGTTTTCAGGAACTACTATAAAGGACACATGGACAAAATCAAGGGGGAGGGTGGAGGTGGGGGAGGGAGGTGGGTTTGGCTGGAGTGGAGTGGAGGGGTGGGGAGAAAATGCAGACAATTGTAATTGAACAACAATAAAAATTTTAAAAAAAGAATGAAGTCTGGTTCATTTAGTAAACTGGGTTGTTTTTTCCAAAGACTTTTATTGCAACATTGACTGTATTAAGACTAGATTAAAATCTTAATGGCTCCCAATCAAAAAATTGGTTAATAAAAGTACAACTTTAAAATAGAATAAATTTATCACAAAAGATGATAGATTTTACTTGGGATAATATGAAATGATCCAAAAAATATGTTAAGGGAGGAAGATACAGATAGCATTTGAGCATTTTTGTTTGTTTGTTTATTGTGGTTTTTGTTTTGTTATTCATTTACCAAGGAGTAGCATTAATTATAAGTTCTTTATTCTATTTTTTTAACTAGATCTTTCTGAAATTGCCTGTAAACATGAGTTCCTTTAGGTGTTATTTTTTGTTAATTAAAATTATTCACTTTATTAGGGGTAATTTTATTTTTAAGAGTTTTCAAATTGTGCTAGTAAGATTTTGTTTACTAGCTTCACCTCTTATATTACATTAAGAAAATATTCAAATCTTAGTTACTTTGCACAACAAAAATGTACTTTCTGTTCTTTTTATATATCCTCATGGTTCACCTGAAGCTCTTTTCTTTATTCAAGGTCCAAAGGCTGAAGAAGCAACCTCAGTTTGGAGAAAAAGGGGCTCTCAATCAGTAAGAGCCAGGGTACAATTCTTAAGGAATCCTCTCAGAAGAGTCTTTCTTGCTCATATCTCACTGGCCAAAGCGAGTCACATAGCAAATCCCGATGTTCACAGAACAAATAAATACAATATTCTCACTGAGGGAGAAGTAAATCATTAGGCCCAAGAATACTTCTACCATACCAAATGACTAAGAATAACTTTTTTAATGAAATACCATGAAATAATGTCTAAATTTTAGCAATTTTTGCAATATAACAAAGCCTGATTTTTAAATTAAAAAATATTGTATACATATAGTAAAGTTGAAAGAATTTCAGTCAACAACCCATATCCTCAATGCTTAGAGTCTATCAAGATTTTACTTTAAAACTTGATTTTTGGTTATTTTTGAGGTCTAGAAAGCCCTCTCTCATATCTTGTAAGTAAACAGGTAAGGTTTCTTATTGTCATTTCACAAATAAGGAAACTGAATTTCAGAGCCATGTACTAGGTCCAGTTATTGCTTCAGTACTAAGAGGATTATAATTTTCTAACCATAGCCACACATGTGTTTCATCCACAAAGTGGTAAAATTACTGATACCTGGATTCTAACCCCAGAGATCATATATACATATACAATGCATTTATAGATATTATATAAATTGTCATACATTTAAAGTATATAAAATAATGTTTAACATATTTAATAAATGAAATACCATGTTATTATTTTATATTATTGTAAATAATATACAAATATCACTGTTTATATTTTATTTCACATTGTTGTGAAAATTCTTCAGAACTTTTTACCTTGCAAATCTGAAATTCTACACCCACTAAATAACAATCCCATTTTCACCCTTCCATGTTAACCACAATTTTATGTTTCTATGCATTTGGCTACTTTAGATACCTCATATAAATGAGAGCTTTTAGTATTTGCCTTTTTGTGACTGACTTCTTTCACTTAACATAGTGTTCTCAGATTCCTCTATGTTGTAGCTTGTGACGGGATTTTCTTTTTCATAGCACATTTTGTTTATCCGTTCACCTAATGATGGACATTTGGGTCACTTCCACCTCTTAGGTGTTGTTAATAGTGGTGCTATGATCATAGGTGTACACATATCTCTTCAAGATCAAAACTCGTAGTTTCATCAATTTTTTTCCTACTGGTTTTCTATTCTATATTTTATTTATCCCTGCCCTTATGTTCAGCATTTTCTTTCTACTGCTAGCTTTGGGTTTAGTTGAGTATTTTGTTCTAGTTCACTGAGGGGTTAAGTCGTTGCTTACACATTTAGAGCTATAACCGTCCCTTGTAGCGCAGCTTCACTGCATTCCATGTTTTGGCATGTAGTGTGTTTCTGCTTTCATTTGTCTCAAGAAATTTCCTAATTGCCCTTGAGATTTTCTTGACACTAAGTTGTTTAAGAGTGTGCTGCTGAATTTTTATATATTTTTGGATTTTCTAGTTTTCTGTCTGCTATTGATTTTTAGTTTTATTCCACTGTAATCAGAAGAGTACTTTGCATGTTTAATCTTCTTGAATTTTTAATTAAATTTATTGGCATAACATTGGTTAATAAAATTATATAGATTTCAAGTGTATACGATTCTATAATACATCATTTATATATTGCATGTGTACTCATTGCCCAAAGTCAAGTCTCTTTCCATCACGATACAATCGACCCCATCTACCCTTCACTATCTCCCACCCTCCTTTCCTTCTGGTAACCAGCATATTGTTTTTTGTGTCTATGAGTTCCTGTTTGGTGGTCTTGTTTGTTCATTTGTTGCTTTCAGTCTTGCACCCCGCATAAGTGGAATCATATGGTTCTTGACTTTTTCTGTCTAACTTATTTCATTTAGCATGACATTCTCAAGATCCATCCATGTTGTCACGCATGGCAATACTTCATCTCTTTTTATGGCTGAGTAGTATTCCTCTGTATCTATGTACCACACCTTCTCGATCATCTTGAATTTGTGAAAACTTATCCTGTGTCCTATCACGTGGTCTGTACTGGAGAATGTTCCATGTGCCCTTAAAAATAGTGTATATCCTGTTGTTTACTGAAGTGTTCTCTTTATGTCTGTTATAAGAAGTTAATCAAGTTATCTGTTTCCTTATTGATTTTCTGTCTGTTTTTCCATTATTGAAATATGGGTGTTGAAGTCTCCTACTATTGTGTTCCTCTTTGTGTTTCATTCAATTCTGTCAATGTTTGGTTTATATATTTAGAGCTCTAGACTTGGATACATAAATATTAATAATTTTTATATCTTCTTGGTGAATAGATTTCTTTAATCATTAGGTAGTGTTCTTCCTTGTTTCTTGTGAGAGTTTTTGACTAAAGTCTATTTTGTATAGTATTAATATAGACATACCTTCTCTCTTTTGGTAACTATGTATGGATTATCTTTTTTCTTTCTCCTAGTTCTGGTCTATGTGTATCCTTGTATCTAAAGTGAATTTCTTCTAGACAGCATATATTGGATCTTGTTTTTAAATATATTCAGCCAATGTATGTCTTTTTATTGTGGAGTTTAATCCATTTATATTTAAAGTGATTGCCAATAGAATGAACTAAGTATTGCTATTTTGTTAATCATTTGTACTATGTCTTGCTGTTTTGTACCTTTCTTCTCTTGTTGCCTTTCTTTTAGCCATAATAAGCTTTGATTTCTTTCTCATTTCTTTTTGTGTATGTTGTATAGCTATTTTCTTTGTTGTTTCCATTGTAATTCCTTAAAATATCTATTTTTATAAATATCTTAGTGGATTGCATACAAAAACTCTACACCTTTACACTTCAACCCCCTCTACATTGTTGTAGGGTAAGTGGAGGCAGTCTGGCTTCCTCACCTAGGTGTCTGGGTAACTAAAGGAACCAGTTCCCATAGCCTTGAATGGGCCTGATAAATAGTGTTCTCATAGCCTTGAGACTGGATCTGATAAACTGTTCCCATAACATGAAGTGGGCTTGAATGCACAGAATTTTACTGTGTTATATAATTTTCTGGCTTTTTGCTGCTGGCTTTGCTTGTTCTAGTATTTAAAAAGCAGCTGGACTCCCTGCTGGGTGCCATGCTGGAGAGCCAGGGCCACAGGTGTGCCATGCAGAGACACACAGGGGGACCCACAGCTTGTAGCATGCATATCTTACCTGCCCATGAATAAAGGCACGTCAAATATCCCCACAGCTCTGTGTATTTTCTTCTATCTCTGAAGCTAGAGTGGACCTGCCCAGTCTTGACAAGCAGCAACACAATTGCAGTATATATATATATATATATATATATATATATATATATATATATATATTATATATTATATATATTATATAAATATTTTATATATATGTTATGTTTGTTTGTGTTATTACAGTTGTCCTAATTTTTCTCCTTTTCCCCCTTCTACCCAGCAACCCCACTCCCTCAGGCAATTCCCTCACCATTGTTCATGTCCATGGGTCATAGGCATAAATTCTTTGGATACTCCACTTCCTATACTGTACTTTACATCCCCATGGCTATTCTGTAACTACTTATCTGAACTTCTTAATTCCCTCACTACTTCACCCATTTCTGCACATCCCCCTTCCATCTGGCAACCATCAAAATATCCATGATTCTGTCTCTGTTCTTGTTTGTTTAATTTTTTTTAGATTCAATTGTTGATAGATATGTATTTTTGCCACTTTATTTGCTCCTAGTTTTGATCTTTTTCTTAAATAAGTCCCTTTAACATTTCATATGATAATGGTTTGGTGATGATGGACTCTTTAGCTTTTTCTTGTCTGGGAAGCTCTTTATCTGCCCTTTGATTCTAACTGATAGCTTTTCTGGGTAGAGAAATCTTGGCTATAGGTCCCTGCTTTTCATGACTTTTAATATTTCTTGCCAATCCCTTCTAGCCTGCAAAGTTTCTTTTGAGAAATCTGCTGACAGTCTTTTTGTAACTTCCCTGTAGGTAACTAACTTATTTTCTCCTATTGCTTTTAAGATTCTCTCTTGAACTTTGGCATTTTAATTATGATGTATCTTGGAGTGGGCCTTTTTGCATCCATCTTGTTTGGGATTCTCTGTGCTTCCTGGACTTGCATGTCTATTTCCTTTGCCAAATTAGGGAAGTTCTCTTTCACTATTTTTTTTTTTCAATTTCTTGCTCTTTCTCTTCTCCTGGCACCCCTCTGATGTGAATGTTGGACCTCTTGAAGTTGCCCCAGAGGCTGCTTATACTATGCTAATTTTTATGGCTTCTTTTTCTTCTTGTTGCTCTGATATGTTGTTTTTTTCTGCCTTATGTTTCAAATCATTGATTTGATTCTCAGCTTCATCCACTCTGCTGTTGTTTCCCTGTAAATTGTTTGCTATTTCAATTGGTGTATCCTTCATTTCTGATTGGATCTTTTTTATATTGTTGAGGTCCTCACTGAGTTCCTTGAACGTCTTTATAACCAGTGTTTTGAACTCTGCATTGGATTGATTGCTTATTTCCATTTCATTTAGCTCTTTTTCTGGAGTTTTGAACTGTTCTTTCATTTGGGCCATGTTTCTTTGTCTCCTTGTTTTGGCAGCCTCCCTGTGTTTCTTTCTGTGTACTAGGTAGAGTTGCTTTGACTTCATGTCTTGATAGTGTGCCCTAATGTAGTAGGTGCCCTGTAGCATCCAGTGGCACAGCCTCCCCTATCACTGGAGCTGGGTATTTGAGGTTCACCTTTCAGGTTCACCTTTTATGTGGGCTGAGTACACACTCCTCCTGTAGTTGAGCCTTGGTTGCCGTTGGCAGGTCAGTGGGAGGGATTTACCCAGGCCAGTCAGCTGCAAGGATTGTCTGTGACCACTGACAGTAAACCTCTGTTCTCTGTGGAAGATCAGCTGTTCAGGGGCAGGGTGATGTCTTTGACATGGTCGGTAGCTGTCCACTGGGCATGATAGTGTTAGGATCCCCTTGGTGGTACAGGCCAAAGTCATCCCCAACCTGTGTTTTACCTGGGGCCACCCTGTCTGAGCTACAAAGCAATCTGAGATGGCTGGTACTTCTGCTCGGCTTGGAGATTCCCAAGTGAAGCCAACCTGTGAATCCAGGCTGGCTGCTGCTAGTGCCAGGCCTGGGGCTCACTGAGGCCAGCTGTTGCTATTTTGTTGGTATTTAGGAAGTTGTATAGTATGAGCCAAGACCAGCCATTCATATGGGAAAGAGCTTGGGTGGGTCCGTAATTTGTGTGGGGCAGAGTCTCTGGGGATCTCCAAGGCCGGTCAAACAGTGTTAGCCAGGTTGATAGAATTTGAGATATGACACAAGTTTGCCAGCTCTGTGGCTCTTTAGGGGAATGGTTTAGTAAAGGGAGAATGGCCTCTGCTCATCTTGATGCCAGACACCTCAGTTTCTTCCTGTATACCACTGTTGCTTTTCAAGATACAGCCCGGGTGCTGGAGCTCAGAGGGACTGAGTCTAAGTAGGTGAGTCCATGTGTGGGTTCATTAAGAGGAAATGCATGAGGCTCCAGCATAGTCTTCCATTGATTCAATACCCATTCATTTTTGCAGTCAGAAGTGTGAGGACTTATCTTCCTGGCACTGGAACCCTAGTCTGGGAGGTCTGGTGTGGGGCTAAGACTCCTAACTCTCAAGATATCCCTCTCAAATTTTTATCCACCAAACATGGGTGTGGGACCAGCCAATTCTACCTCTGCTGCCTCCTACCAGTCTGGATGGACGTGGTTTCTTTAATTCTGTAGTTGTCAGACTTCCATTCTACTATTTATGCTGATTCCGAGTGCTGGTTGATCTATGATTTGGTTGTAATTTGTATGTGGTTGTGAGAGATGAGCCATGTCTACCATGCCACCATCTGACCAGAAGTCCACATTGTCTTATTTATATTACTAGTTACATCTTTGTATGTTGTTTAATCTTTAATATACATTTATACTTTATACATTTTTGCCATTAAACTATATGCTCCAAGCTTACAATACTATAGGTTAATATAATTTTCATATTGTTAACTTTACTAGAGAAGCTTTTTATTTGCTTTGTGTTGCTATTTACCACACTTTTATGTCAACTTGAAGGACTCCCTTTAACATTTCTTGTAATACAGGGCTAGTGGTTATGAACCCCCTCAACTTTTTTTATCTAGGAAAATATTAATTTCTCCTTCATTTTGAAGGACAGTTTACTGTCAGATAGAGTATTCTTGGATGACAGTTTTTTTCTTTTTTTCTTGTAACATTTCAATTCTATCAATCCATTCTCTTCTGGCTTAACTAGCTTTCTGCTGAGAAATCAGTTGGTCTCAAATTCTCACACACATTTTCTGATCTGTATGTTGTTATTTATTCTCTGTAGAGGAAAAACCTGGAGCTTCCTAGTTCTACATTTTGTTAATGTCACCTCTGGGAACTTTTGGGGATCTATATCATTTTCAATAATCGCTAAAGTAAATTGCATAATGTGCCACTTAGATTTTTTCCCCCAAAACTAATACCCTCATTTCTCTAGTTTCCAGGAGTGTTGGCTATACATGGCTCCTGGCTCTGAATGGAGTATCTTCATGGGATTTGCCTTCAGGAGATTCCTTACACACTCTCACCAGGAAGAGCTAAACTTCAGTTCCTATTCTGCATGGTGGTTCTAAGACTCTCACAGTGCCTGAATGGGAGAGAATTCTGAGTAGTATGTGACTTTGCAAGCTCTTCATTGCACCAGGCTAAGTTGATTAGTTCTCCTTCTCACTCAATCCTGCTTCCCTTGCTCTCTCACAGACATTTGTGAGAACACTCCTCAATAAATTTCTAGTGTGCAAACTTCTATATCATTCTTTCCTGGGGAATCAGAATGGAGTCACTCATATATATATTTCTGTTTCTACCAAAATATATCCATCTTACTTTTTATGAACCTGCAAACCCTACTGAATTGTTATTTTCTTTTGTTTTGGGGTTTTTTTTTAGTATTTATTTGTTTATTTATTTTTGGAGAAAGAGAGGGAAACAAACATCAGTGTGTGGTTGCCTCTCATGTATCCCCCACTGGGGAACTGGCCCCCAACCCAGGCATGTGCTCTGACTGGGAATACAACCAGAGATTCTTTGTTCACAGGCCAATCTTCAATCCACTGAGCCACACCAGCCAGGGGTGAATTGTTATTCTCTGAAGGTTTGTGTGTATGTGTTTGTATATGTGTATGTGTGCATATATGATGTATATTATTCTTCATAGTTCACATAGAAATGCCTTTCATCTCTAATCCCTCCAAGAATGTTGTTACAATAAGGTATTGCCAGAGTATTAATATCCTTATCTTTAATTTATTACCTTTCATTAAGGTACACAAGAAGACTTTTCAAAATCCTAAATTCCATCCATCTTCACTTTATTCCTGGTTAGTTTATATTTGCTCAAAAAGGATTATTTTTCTGACTCATGAAATCTATTAACCTTTCAATGATGCAAATCACTGATGCTTTAATGTTACAAAGGATTGGAAGTACAAAGTTAAATAGAATCAGCAAGTTCAAGATAAATTTTGAACAAAACTATTTTATATAGAGACCCTGTATCTTATCAAAAAGAAAACAATTACAGAAGGGTTTAAATGTCATCCTTTTTTCCCATTGTTTATATTGGGTGCTACTTTAAGTTTTTAGGTCTGTCTTAGAAGATGCTTTTATTAATAATTATATAATTGATTAAATGTATAAGATTTCTCATTACCAGTTATATCGCCTTACTTAACTATAAACATCATAAAGTTTAATTACTAAAACTAACTCCATGAGAATGGCATTCATTTCTGCAAGACAATTTTCAAGACCGCAAACATATGAATTTGTTCAAAATTATAATGAACAAGAAATCAGGCAAAATGCAAAATGTTATTAGAATAGTCATCTGAAGTATACTTATTGATAATCCCAATATTGAATGTAGTTTTAGAATTCTACTACTGTAATTAAATTAGCACTGTTTATGCTTTCAGTACTTAAAGTCTGAAATTGCAAGCAATAACCATAAAAAAGTAATAAATAATGATAATAACTAATTACCACAGAAATGTAATGAAACCATAGTAATAATCACAGCTTTTATTGACAACAGCTTCTTTATAGCACTCCAAATGACTGGGTAATTTTACAAAGATTATTTTTATTAGCAACAAAACTTTGGGTTACACCCATTAAATATAGCAAGCAGTAGAGAGCACTATCTTACAAGAGCCCAGTCATCTTCGTTTCTTTCTTGTAAACTGTCCAGGAAGCTGTGCCCATTCACACATTCTGCAACCTGCATAATAGAATCCAGAGGATAAAGTAATTGAAGATGACTATAAATCATTAAATTTGAATATTTTCAAAACAAGTGCATTAATAAAGGAATGATCATCAAACACATACACACAATTTCACATACACTTTTCCTGTTTATTCCTTCTCATCTATGGCCTATGTTGCACTTTTTAATTCCATAAAACCAAAAGTTAGGATCATAGAAAATTCCTCGAAGTAGAGAAGTGCAGAACAAAATTGCTCGAATATACGATTTAGATGATACTTGATAAATGAAGGGCTCTACATGATTCCCAGTGAAGAGTTTCTTTGAAGCAAAGAGAAAGTTTTGGTGGAATTTAAAATTTAAGTGGATGAAAATTAACTAAAAGTATCATTACTGGTTGAGTTCATATTTATACCCATAGAACAAAATAGTAATGCCTCTGGAGAAAAGAAATAGAAGAAATACCTTTATTATCTCAGAGATGGCAATGATTTCTTAAGCAGAATACAAAAAGTACTGACCATAAAGGAAAAATAGTGGCCAAATTAGATTATGATAAATTCAGAAATTTTAAAATAGTGAAGACAAGGCACATAGTGAGAGAAGAAACAATATTGTATGAGATATACACCATAAAGGACCCGTCCCTCGTGTGAGATAGTGTGTGTGTGTGTTGTATGTTTTCTTATGTGTTTCCTTATTTTGTGTATTTCATTTTTTTCTTAACTATGTGATATCTTGTTTTATAATTCTTTTTCCTCTACAGATATTTTAAACTTGTATTTTATTTATTTAAAATATCAAACTTCATTGTTTTATATTCCATGTCTAGTAATCACTATATCTGAGGTATTTTCATATATGCTATCTTTTGTGTCTAATTATCTTTAAAGGCATGATGCTTATATAATTTTGTGGGTATTTTGGACTTTGAATGAAAATTATTTCTTTCAGAGAATTATCTTTTACTGCTGCAAGATACTCAAGTCTTTGGAAATCAGAGATAACCTTATATGATGATACATTATGGCATAAAAAATTCTAGCTCCCCCCCAAAAAAAAATTAATGAGAGAGGAGATCTGTAGCCACAATTTCTCAAAAACTTTTTATGTTTTTTTTACCAACTCCACTCTTTCAGTCTTCTAGAAGTGGAGTTATCATGAGGAAGAAGTAGATTTCTTTATTTTTTTTCCTAATTTTGTGTCCCTTTGCATCTGCAGCTTATTAAAGATAGGTTTCCCATAATGGGTAGATCTTGAACCTTCATTCACCTACTTTCCTCTGAAGGTCAGTGGTCTAAAGCCTCAGTTTTCTCTGACCTTAAATTTTCCGCAGGGTGTAAGTTCATTGAGAGTTATTTTCTTATCTTTCTAGATACTTAGATTCTCTTAAATTTAGTTGGCAATTATCTCCTCTCCTTAAGTCTTTCACACTTTTAAGAAATTAGGGGGGGAAATTGCCAGATTTGAAAATTGTGTTAGCCGGAAATTTGTTCTGAGTAAATAGGCCACAATTCCCCCAAACAAATATCTTATAAAGGGTTTATTTGTCATACATACACCAACAACTAAAAATTAATTATGCAGAGGTAATGATAAAATGTAGTTTCAAATTTTCTTTTGGTAGAAAACTAAAAATATTCTTTAATGGTAGACCTAAACTCCCTGAATCCTAGCTATAAATTAATCCAAAATGTATAATTATTTTTTAGTTACTCCATTTAAATTGAACCTTAAGAAAATCCAGGTAAAAGAGTTAGTGTTTAATCACAAGATAATCAATTTGAGTAATATACTCATTTTATATAAATTAAAATTACTAATTTAATGACAAAAAATAATGTGTTTTCCAGGAACCTTGTTATTTAGGTTACATGTATTATAAAATAATAATAAATGGCAAAGATATGCCATTATTTCTTGAACAATTGAGACCAGTACTCAATGATAAACCATAATTAGTAAATAATAATAACTAGTTTAGAATTCTAAATAAAATACCTTAAAATCATAGACTTTATTCTTATAACTGAGTATGTGCAGAAACATACACACATATACACACAATTTCCTTTTATTTGACAAGGAAAACATTCATATTTTATTTATTATTTTATGTCCTTGATTAAAATTAAAAATTCAGATAAAATGCTCTTATTAAAAACATAGGCAGTAAAATATCGAACATTTCTCATAGCAATATTTTTTCTGATATATCTCCTTGGGCAAGGGAAATGAAAGAAAAAATAAACAAATGGCTCTACACCAAACTAAAAACTTTGTGCACAGCAAAGGAAACCATCAACAAAATGAAAAGACCATGTACTAAGTGGGAGAACATTTTCACATACATCTGATGGGGGGTTAATATCCAATTTTTATAAATTTATAAGAACTTACAAAACTTTACATCAAAAAAACACAAACAATCCAATAAAAAATGGGCAAAGGACCTGAATAGACACCTCTCAACAAGTACACAAACATGGCCTATAGGCTTATGCAAAGTTGCTCCACATCACTAACCATCAAAAATGCAAAGTAAAACCACCAGGAGATATCACCTCATACTGGTCAGAATGGCTATCATCAATAAATCAACAAACAACAAGTGTAAGCTATGATATGGAGAAAAGGCATTGCTGATGGGAATGCAGATTGATGCAGCCACTGTGGAAAGCAGTGTAGAATTACTTCAGAAATCACCCAGCGATTTCACTTCTGAGAATACACCCAAAGAAAACTGAAACACTAATTCAAAAGAAAATATGCACCCCTATGTTCACTGCAGCATTATTTACAAGAACCAAGATTTGAAAGCAGCCCAAGTATCAACAGACGAGTGCGTCAAAAAGCTCTGATGCGTTTACACAATAGAATACTACTCAGCCACAGCAAAGCAGGAAATCTTCCCCTGTTCAACAGCATGGACAGAGCGAGAGAACTAAGCCAGTCAGAGAAAGACAAGTACCATATGATTTCACTCATACGTGGAATCTAATAAACAAAATTAGCTAACAAGCAAAATAGTTATAGACTCTCAGAAGCAGGCGGATAGCTGTCTGGGGAAGGAATGGGGAGGCTAGGTAGGCAGGGATGGAGGCATTGAGCAAGAAATAGAAAAAAAAGGAGAAAACCTCATGGGCACAGACAACAGTGTGGTGATTGCTGAGGAAGAGGGAGTACAGGGAGGTGGAGGAGGGCGTGAGGGATAAGTGACGATGGACAGAGGCTTCACTCGGGGTGGCGAACACATAATACAGTGCACAGATGTGTTGTAGAATTGTGCACCCAAAACCTGTATAATTTTGTTAACCAGCATCACGCCAATAAATTCAGGAAAAATAAAAAACAATGAAGAAATAAATTAAAATAAACAAAAACTGATAATAATGACAGCAATAAGTAACCCAAATGGAAATTTTGGGAGAATTATAGTTATTGGTGTTTCATTTTTAAAGAAAGTTGAAAAAATTGATAAATGTGAGAGAAACTACATACCTCCCAACCCATTATATGGGAGTTATATTTTATTGGTGGAAATATTAGGGGAAAAGAATGACAAAGGGAAAGAAACTACTTTCTTTATTGAAGCTCTAATGCACATAAAGTATTTTACAGTACATCTAGGTAAAAGTAATAGCACCTACTGAGGTAGTATGTTTTTTAGAGCCAAGGGATTTTTCCCTTTTACAGGAAAAAAAGATTGTAAAACAATGTGAATTATTTTGGAGGCAATTCTCTTGATCCAAACACAGATCGTTTTATTCTTCCTAATTAAATATTTAAAGACTCCTGTGTGGTATTCCACTGTGGCTATTAAAGGAGGAGAGAACATAAGGCGCTCTTTATTGAAACTGAATAATGGACCATTGTTCTTTTTCTTTTTATCTGTTCCTAATGTATACCAGGCATTAAGTGATTGTGGTACTTTTATGAGAATATAAAAAGTTACATTTACCCTTTCTAAACCTCCAGTGCTTTGCTTGTCTCAAAAAAAAAAATGGATGGTTGTTTTTAAAATTGCAAATAAGTGTATAAAAAAGAAAATTCGAATTACACTGACTCCTTTATCTCAAGATCATTATAAATAAAATAATATCTTTTTCTGGGATTGATGTATTTATCTATGTACTTTCTCCGCAATGGTTAAATTCTTATATGTCGCAGTGCAACGCTTTTTTGTATCTTGTGATTACATGTCATGGGCTCTCTAAAATTGAAAATGTCGTTCTTTATTTTATTCTTTCATTAAACTAATATTTATTGAGTTCCTAGCATATGCCAGGAACTGTTATAATCCCCGGGAACGTAGACAAGAGCTAAACAGACAAAAATCTTTGCCATCAGAACAACTGCATTTCAGTGCCGGGGCGGGGGGAGGGCACGGGGAGGGGAACAGTGCACGCACATTTGCGTGGCCCTGAGCCTGAGTGCCTCCGGAAACTGTGTCCCTTCCGGGCCTTGCTCACGTCACCCTAATCCACACTCTAAATAACACAAACTCTGTGCTCCTGGGCCGGGCTAAAATTTCTTAGATATCGTGAGGACAGTACAGTCCATACAATGACATAGTGATACGTTGGACTTCACTGATTTAAAATATTCTGCTCTTCAAATAAGACAGTTAAGGGAATGATAAGAACAGCTGTAACTTGGATGATAATATTTGCAAATAATATGTCTCATAAATGGCATGTAAAGCACTCTCAAAACTCAGTAATTAAAAATAGGCCAAAAGGACTTAAACAGACACTTTACCAAAAAGACATATGATGGCAAGTACGGACAGTAAACCGTGCTCCATGTTACCAGCATTAGGGGAATAGAAGTTAAGCCACAGTGAAATACAACTATACACTTATAAGAACGACTGTGATGAGAAAGATCGACTTACCAATTATTGTCAAGGATGTGTAGGCACTACAACTTTCATACAACGCTAAAGACAGCGTGAAGTAGCACAACTACTTTAGATGTGACTGCATGTGATTTTCTTCAGGTAGGAGTATTTACTGCATAACAAACCACCACAAAATAGTGATTTAGAACTATATTATTGGGATTTCATTTCTCACTTCTACGTTTTGTTTTCTGTATTTTACATAGCGATGGAACAGAATTGCCCTGACCACTCTCTCCATTAAAGACCTTTAAGATCATCTCAGTCAAGGAATGCCCACCATCACGTATTCACGTACACACTGCCAGCTCCTTTTCCATAATATGGAGGTCTGACTTCTGGAATAGCAGTCATGTTAGATTCAGTCAAGTATTTTTTCTAAAATAAGCATGCTTCTTTTATCACACCAAGAGTTTATTTTTTTCTCTTTCAGTTTTATTGAGATCTAATTGGCATACTTTACTGCTTAAGGTGTAAGTCATAATGATTTGATTTTCATATCCTGAAAAGCGATTACCATAGTAACTTTAGTCAACGTCCACCACCTCATAGTTACCAAAAACAAAAAAGAAAAATGTCTTTTTCCCTTTGTGATGAGAACTTTTAGGATCTGCTTTTTAAAAGCAACTTTCAAATATACCCCACAGCAGTGCTGACTATAGTGATAGTGTCTGAAGCAGACGGTTCTGGTTTAGGCCCCCGTGTGGCTGGGCGACCTTGAATGGTATCATTTATGTGCTTGGTGTTTGGCATGCTGGAGGGTCTAGGGGGCTTGGCTTGCAAGTTGTTTCTCCTCCAAATGGTTGCTCTCCAATGGCTTTAAATATTATTTTTAATATCATTTCCATACTTGTTATGAGCTGTAATCTTAATCCAATATAAATTTCTCTGGCATCCTAAAATTAGATATTCCATACCAAACATTAAAAAAATGCAATTTTAGTATATAGATATTGGCACTTTCGTTTCTATTTTCCATGTGTTTGAACCTTGCTTTTATATTTTCCATCTCTATTATTTTCTGTGAAGCAAAGAGTTGCTCAACTAGATTTTCCAGCTCAATAATTTGTTTTTGGTTTTGCCACATTTTTGAGTTATTTAAAATGTATATTTTAATACTTTGTTTCCATGTGACTATTCATATTTGTAAATACTAACTCCATGACCTAAAGAGCTTCCTTTCACCTATTGGAATTCTGTTGGGCATGTCACCTTCTTTTTAACAGTGATTGTACTCCTCAATTACCTAATTGTTTTTCCATTCGTTCATTTCCCTTGATGTGATCAGCCACTTGAGCAGTTAATATGCACCTGAGAAGAGTGGTGGATGCCCAGGTCCCTCCTTATGGCCTTTTGGTGAATTTTAGTTGATGAGTGGCTTAGAGGAGACAGCCTCAGTGCCACAGCCTGGCCCGCGCACCTCCAAGGACAGCACACCACATCCTGCCTCATACCCTCAGCCTAGGCCCTGCTTTTATTCAAAAGCTGTTTTTCTTTTCCCATCTCTTGCTGGTACTGCAGGAGATTCTGATAAGGCAGGCACTCATGTTTAGAGATGTGTCTATTTCTCAGTTTTGATAACTGAATCTCTTCTTCACTGCCTTTTTCCTGCCTTTTTATTTCTTCCCAAGGATAACCCTCATCTTGAAATTATTTTTATTGAGATATAGTTGCCATCTAACATTATATATTAATTTCAGATATACAACATAATGGTTCTATATTTGTATTTTGTGAAATATCACAATAACTGTACTTAACTTCCATCACCTTACATAGTTACAATATTTTACTCATGATAAGAACTTTTAAGGTCTACTTAGCTAGTTTCAAATACGCAGTACAGTATTATCAACTATAGTCAGTATGCTCTATATTACATCCTCATAACATTTATTTTATAACTAAGAGATTGTACCTTTTGACCACCTTCCAAAATCATTATTAATGTATCATATTTATATACTTCTCTGTGGCTCTTGTGTCACCTCCAGAGGTGGGTTTGGAACAAAAGACTGTTAGCAGCCCCAACGGTAGTTTACTACTTGACATCTATTAAAAATATACATCGCTGATAGGCTCTACTTGAATGGCACAATCATCTTTATTTCTCATCATGGTCACAGGTTCAGTTAAATAATGATAAGTACAAGCTGACACTATGTTAAATTATATTGGGTTTCCAATGTTACTTATAATCTTGATTTTTGAACTTTAGCATGCTTTATAATTACATAGATGATAGATGACGTGCTCAAATACATATGCCCAAGCTTAATACCAGAGTTGCTGATCCTGAACATCTGGGGTGGAGCCAGAGAATTTGCACTTCTGAGAAGTTCCCAGGCTCTGCTACTGCCGCTGTACTGTTGCTGTAAAATAATGAGGTGAGCCTTGGATACTTACTTTAGCATAACAGAAAGGCAGCTTCATCCGAGGTCAAGGTTTACTTACTGCCAGCCAGGTAACTTTCAAAACTTTTTATTATTCTCTTAGTATTCCCTGAAAGATTTCAGACTGTTTTTACCATAGCCAGTATTATATGTCTGCATACAAAAACCTGTACACAAATCCTTCACATGAAAATTCTGTTGGCAGGCACTCCCTGTATTAGATTTCTCCAGAAATAAAATAAAACATTTTATATATGTTATATATATATATACACATACATATATACATATAGGAATATGTGTGTGCATACACATATATATGTGTGTGTGTGTATGAGGGAGAGAGAGAAGGTGACAGGCAGAGATCAATTTTGAGGAATTGTTTTACATGATTTGGGGAGCTGGCAAGTTCAAGATGTGCAGGGCTGGCCAGCAGGTGAGACAATCTGGCAAGAGTTGATGTTGCTGTCATGAGTTGAAGGTACTCTAGGGGGCAGAATTCTTTCCTCATAGGGGGACCTCAGTATTTTTAAGGTCTTTGGATGAAACCTACCCACTTTACACAGGATAATCTGCTTTACTCAAAGTCTACTGATCTAAATGTTGATCACATCTGAAAAGCACTTTCACAGCAGCATCGAGGCTAGTATTTGCCCAAAAATCAGGTGCCACACCATAGCTTAGTTGGCACATGAAATTCCACTTGCCATTGAGCTTGACATATTCAGTGATGAACTCCAGCAGGAGACCTGAGGTGGGAAACCTGAGGTCAGGGAATGAGCTTTTTTGTTTCCTACTGGATTTGTTGTCATAGACTTCAGCCTCCTGCCGTGGACTCTCTGTACAGGAGACTGTGTCTGTGCACTTCCACTAACGACTCTCCTTTGCTCTCACACATTCCGACAGTGGGGTCCTAACAGACTTTCCCTCCCACCTCTTACTACTTGGATGATAGCGTGCTGTTCTTTATAATTTACCTGAACTTTTCTCATATCTTTGAACATAGCCCATGTATTAAACTCTCCGCAAATTACCCAATGTGATTATGCCCTGTTGTCCTTCTACAACTGAACAGACAGACAAACTATGGGACTGGAAAGGTGTGGACTGCTCCTGCGGATGCTCTAATCTCTTGTAGCAAAACTATTGATGTTTCTTCCACTTTTAACGAATGTCCTTTTCACTTAGAGACTTCAACTGTTCAAAATGATTTTCAGTTTTACTCTTGAAACCCCTTGTTTGCAAGGGTATTATTTCTCAATTATCCATCGACTGTTAACACCACAAAACAGGATTGATATGTTGAACTACAACAAATACTGAAATTGAGCTGTATAATATGATAGAAAATAGAAAATAATCTTCACTATCAAACTGCTTCAATCATATCTGGCTTTGTTGGAAGAAAAAGAAAAAAAGACTCCCTTCAGGTCAGCAGTTGGTGTGGTGGAAATATGGTGCTTTTATTCACTTTTCCCCACATATATCATTTGACTCTTTTAAATTGTACATATATTGAGTCTGGCCTTGTGTGATAGGATTGGGGCAGCCAGCACTGCACCGGTACTTTTTTTAAAGATCGGAGCAACATTCTGCACTCCGGCTTGTGCTCAGCTCACCTCTCCTCGCCATCCCTGCCATGTGACACAGCCTGCCTTCTTGCCCAGGGGCCAGACTGTCAGTGGACCGGATTTTCACAAGACTTGGGGAGTGACAGGAACAATAATGTGTGGACTTCCCATACAGTGTGGGTTAAAGTTGGTAACATGACGCATTAAAGCTATATAGAAAGGGTAATTCTCTATATGAACATCCCTCTGAAGACACACAAGTTATTTATTGTTTTTCCAAATAAAGTGTTTTGAACCAATTTGCCTAGAGGGTCATAAGAATTTTATGATTATTCACTGAACTTATTTTAATAATACCTATATAAAATTATCTCTACTGGCTGTAATATAATTTAACAGCAATTATTCTTGTTTCATATAGTTAGGTCTCCTCTAGAGATTAATGAATGATCCCTAATAATTACTTATTTATAAATCTAAATGATGATCTTTTAATATAAACATAGAATAAATATTTATGACTATGTGAATTGATTTGCTAAAGGTGTCATAACAAAATACAACAGACTGTGTGGCATAAACAACAGAAATGTTTAAGTTCTAAGGCGGCTATAGTCCAAGATCAAGGTGCGCAGCTTGGTTTCTCTGAGGCCTCGCTGAGGCTTGTCCTCCTGTGTCCTCTGTGTGCGCACACCCCGGTGTCTCTTTGTGTGTCCGAATTTCCTCTCTTAGTAAGGGCATCAGTTAGAGTGAATTAGGACCAACCAAATGACCTCATTAATTTTAATTACTTCTTTAAAGACTCTGTTTCCAAAGAGAGTCATATTATGAACTACTGGGCATTAGGCCTTCCAACCCATAGTTTTGGGGGTACACTAATTAGCCCCAAAACCTATGTACCAGGGAAAATAAGAATATATGCTCATTTGTGCAAAGTAGTGCAAAAAAGATGGAAGAAAAATTAATGGATATTTCCCACAAGGGTGTGTAGCAATGGGTGACAATGGGGCATAAGAGAAGGAATATAGAGAGATGACACGTACCTGAGTTTATCTTTCTGTACAGTGCTCACATTTGGTGGCAAATTAATGTTTCATATAGAGATAGATAGATAAATAGATAGATAGATAGATAGAAAGATAACAGATAGATAGATTATATATATATATATATATATATATAGATGATAGATAGATAAATAGAAGAAGATAGATACATTTAATACATAACGGAACCACCCGTAATGGAGGGGGAAAAACGTAAAATGAAAGACAAATAGAAATGATCTATATTTCAAATGACTAATATGTTTTATATATATACTGATGTTCATATGCATTTATTCATCTGTACATCTACTTATGGCATGTATTCATTAGCAGGACTTCCCATAACATTAATACATGATATTCTTTTTATTTTTTGAATCCTTAGCTGAGGATTCATTTATTGATTTTAGAGAGAGAGAGAGGGAGAGAAAGGGAGAAATTAAAATTAACATCAATGTTAGAAATGTTGATCTGTTGCTTCCTGCACATGCACCGACTGGGGATCAAACCCAAAATCTAAGTATGTGCTTTCACTAGGAATTGAACTGCAAAATTTTGGTGTATGGGAGAACATTCCACCCAAAGAAGCAATTTGGCCAGAGCAAGACATTTTTTATGGATGTTATATAATTTAACATATTTGTTTTTCATATTTCCCATAAATATGTTTTCTCAGATCTTAGTTGATTCTTATTTTTGCTTAAAAGTGCTTATAAGCTATTATATATTTATACAATTAAATTTCTTTTTACTTTTATTATTCTTCCATTATTCTAAGTATGGCAAATCCTCTCCCGTATGAGGACAGATGCACATTCAGTAATATTTGCATTTATATATTGGTGCTGATACACCCTTAAATTTTATGTATATTTATGTTTCCGTATTTTTATTTTGAACATATTGCCATTATTTCTGTCAATCACAATGGCCAATACTGGCCATATTTGAATGCTATACAATATTTTTATAAAATATATGTTTGTATATATATACACACTTATTTTTAAAATAAAACATGCTAAAATATTTACATTTCATTAAAATTGTAGTGCTTGATCATAGATTCTTTATTTGATTCTTTGACTCCATATTTGATTCTTATTTGACTCTATTTTTTCTGAACAATATCATGGAGAGAAAACATTTACAAAAACATGAACTTTTTTTACTGTATGAAAAAAAATTCAAGAGCTACTCAGACATTTTTTGATTTATTATAACATTTCTTTTTGAAAAGTAATTCTGTGTAAGAATAGATTGCAGTGGAATCTATAAAACTTGAAGTGGATTTTAAATGATTTGACAAATTTAAACAATATATTAGCAGAAACACGTAAAATATTTTTGTTTTTTCTGGTTGTAATTGTTTCATTGAGAGACTCAGGGGTAGAAATATATTTCTTTATAAAACACTGGTTGTTAAGATATTCCCATATTTAGGCTCAGAATATTGAAGAAGTAGAAGGAGTAATTGTCTATATAAACTTATCCCTTTGAAGAGTTCTCCTGTTTGCCATGAGAACAGATGGACTGGGACATGTACCTTTACAAATATCTGGGGATTTGTACAGCTATGAATATAAACTGAGCTCCATAAGCATCCTGTCTACAACTCAAGCAGAAATCATTTCTTTCAGCACTGCACCAAAGTGAATATCACTTATATATTAATGTTTGGTCCTGTCCTTTTTCCTCTGCAATAAACTATTGAATGATTTTCATTAAGTTAGTATAAATAAGGTATTTTTATCTTGGAGGACCAAGAGACCAGATATTTTGTTAATCTTTTTCTGTTGTCTATACGTGTGTGTATTTGTATGTGTGGTGAAATCAGTTGCATTCAAAAATTGTCCACACTCACAAGATATTGTGGACATTTGGCAAAATATATTATCCTTTCAACCAGGTATAAAAGTCCATTATTTTAAAACCAATATTCTAATATACCCATCACACTCATCAGATCTTATTCAACTCATATAATCTATCACATATGCAAACATATTTTGTATCTAATTACATCTGCAGATGACTTAGTATTTGCACGTAATAATGAAAACAATACCATTAGTAATAAATCTAAATAAAAAGTCTTGTTGAAAATTGTCGGGGGGCTTTACGCGGCCCCCCAGGTTCCGCCACGGACGAAGAAAAAGACTACCAAGACATGATCTGCTTGGGGAGGAAAGGTGGCCGCTTCTCTCAAGGGGAGAAGGGCCCAGAGCCTCTCTCTCCAGGGGCTTTTATTAGGTTCATTCGCATAGGAATACAGATAAAGCTCATCAGTCATTGTCAGCCAGTAAGGGTTAAACAATACAAGATTTACAGAGAACTCTGAGGGCTTAGTCTGAGCTACAGACAATCAGCTAGAGGGCCATAAAACTTTAGGCGCCAGACTCATCTCAGGTCTGGATCCTTATCTCTTAAACTGAGGGTACAAATTAAGTAGGTTTCACAGGAATGCATGTATTTTTCTTAGGCCTGATTCCCCAGGGAATCCGCCCCTCCCAGCACAGGACTGCACTGCCCTCTGTTATTGCTTCAGGCTTAAGTCAGGCAAGGGAAGTAAGACAGCCAAGAGATTAGGAGACTTCTTGCCGACAGAATGAGGACTCAGGCTATTTCAAAGCCGAGGGGCGAGGGTCCATCACCCCCTTTTTCCACAGCCCCCCGAGTCCTTCCCTGCGGGCCTCTTCCGTAACCAGAGCCTGTCTTAGGTTGATCCTCCCTTGAGGATTCTTACCCATCATTGGCTAACTGGCCAAGCTCAGGGCCAAGCAGGGTGAAGTAGGCAGAGGTGGTACACCTGCCAGGGAGACAAACTTTGTCTCCTTAGTGGCTTATGGTCCCAACTCTGACTCAGCCTTAACCATGAGGGGTTACAGCCTCTGAAACCAGGCAGGGCAGTTCTCAACAGAAAATGTAAGTGTTTTGATCCTAAAATATTTTAAACCATGTGTCTTGATTTCTGGAAAGACAGTAGAGCTTTAGGTTGTGACTAACATTTGAAACCTCAGTTTGTATCCCTCTTTATTTAAATTATTGATTGATTTTAGAGAAAGATAAGGAGAGAGAAACATCAATTTACTGTTCCATTTATTTATTCATTCATTGGTTGTCTTATATATACTCTGAGTAGGGATTAAACCTTCAACCTTGGCTTATGGGGTCGATACTCTAACCAACTGAGCTGCCAGGCCAGGGCCTATATCCTTCTTTTGACATTTAATACACTGACACCTTCATCAAGTATCTCATTTTGAATAACATTACTCTGGTATTTGTTAGATATGGAATGACAAGCATAATATGTAATACCTCAAAATTTTAGTTTTTATCTCAAAATGTAGGGATATATAAAGCAAATGCATAGAGAAGAAGGACAATGAGGATATTACAAATTTTTATTGCCCTGGACTCAATTTGGATTCTACATTAATAGTGGTTATAAAGCTGAAGAGAAGCACTAAAGGAAAGAGTAGAGAAAAAAAGATGTATATTACTTAGATAGATGAAATGTAGCTAAGAAATAAATCATTTACAGAATTGCTGAATCTTCTAGACATTTTCATTTTGATAGCAGTGCTATTTTTTTTCTTTGGACATTTGGAGAAGACAATATGTATAGTACAGCAAATAGGTTTGAAATGAATTTTGCTGTTTTTTATTTAGTAAAAAAAAAGGTAGTTGTCAACTGTTTTAGGTGATTGTCTTATTTCCTTCTTTTAAATGAATCTTCCCTTAGCTACAGAGAACACTGTATCTTCTATCAATCACCTCGGAGATACTTGGAAGTTTGCATCCATGACTATTTAATATATTGTCAGTAAGATGCCAACCAAGGTTGCAGTTGGCATAGAGCGTAAGCATAAACAATTGTATTTTTTAAAACATAAACTATCAAAAAAAAAAAAACACATAAACTATCATCACTATCAATCTAGCTTGGAAATGACACAAGCAATTTTGCATCTTAGAAAGTTAACTGCATCGGCAGAGAAAAGGAAGATGAAAGGAAAGTCTTACTAGAGAAAAGTTTTACTTGTCAGTTGTGATCGAGGTGCAATATAGTGATTTGAACTCAGGGAAAAGCAATAGAAATGGAAATAACAAAATAAATTAAAGAGAGGTTAAAGGGAACGTTTTGACAGAATAGAGTGACAGAGTTTCAAGTGTGTGAGGCACATTTGGCCGTATTTCTGAATGGGAAGATCAAGGTGACAAAATGAAATAGAAAATACAGGAGCTGGAGTGGTCTTGTAGACTCGATGATTATTTCTGTTTGGACACACTAAATTTTGAAGAACATGTTTCTAGACACTTGGAAATTTCCCCCCAGAAGTTTTTGTCTTGTCTCCCATTTAGCATCACTATTTACATAGATCTTCTTTCCTTTTTACTCAATTCCTCCACCTCCTAAATGCCCTCTGCCCTGAGCTGTCAGCCTGCTCTCTGTCAGTCTCTTTCTATTTTGCTGGTTAGTTTGGTTTGTTCGTTAGATTCCACATATGGGAGAAATTACATGGTATTGAGATACTTGTATTTCTCTGACTGCTTGATTTCACTTAGCATAATGTTCTCCAGGTCATCCATGTTGTCACGAAGGGTAAAATTTTCTTCTTTTTTGTGCCCAAGTAGTATTCCATTGTGTATATGTACCATTGTTATTTTATCTGCTCTTCTATGGATGGACACTTGGGCTGCTTCCAGGTCTTGGACATTGGTATTTGTAGGAGGGAGGGGAATATAAAGGGGCTTAATGGTAATGGGAAAATGCAATAAAAATAAAATAAAATACTTACATGGATGTTTAAATTTGGGGGCTGAATTTTATTTAAGAAAAAGGATGTAAACCCATATATGTTAAAACTAATTAACTTTTCATATATACAAGGGATATATAAATATATTCTACATGCTCTTATATCTTATTCACTTTTAAATAATATCTATTTATACCATTTCAATCATACAATTATTTTTGTCTAGTTTTTTTAAGTACTAGTTCTCTCATGTTGCATAACTATCACTCTCCCATCTGCCATAACTGGATCCTCTATCAACCACTCCAGCAAAGTCAGTAACATTAATTATACTTAACTTAGTTACAGTGTCACTTTTAATTGGCTCCCAAAATTGGTAAACATTTCAGGCAGATCATGTCCCTAAGCCTATGATAATTCCTGATTTGTATTTGTTCACCATTTAGCTTCTGCTGCTACTTCACTTTCAACACTTTCCAGTAGTCATAATTAAATTTAAAATATTATTATCATAAATACATTCAGTTTTGATACTAGAAACAGTAGCAGCATCCTAAAACAAATGATTGGTTCTCCATAATGTCACTAAATGTAAGAATTTTAAACCTCTTACAAAATTGCTAAACATGTTATCAATGACCATCAAGCACCTCAAATTTAACCAGTCCAAGAAAAGAAGATATTACCCGTCCCTGGACACGTCTCCTGCACACCCAGGCCTCTGCTGCCAGCCACTCTTGTCAGAAGGAACCTGTGATGTAGCAGCAATATTGACAAAACCTGGGTCAAAGGCATCCAGCACACATCCATTAGCGTTTATGGCTTTTTTCTGGATTTGCTTCATATTTTCAATGTTTATAGAGTGTGTTAACATAGTTAAGCATTTAACTCTTTATGTTTGTATTTATGCATTCTTATTCTCTTAGAAAATTCAGTAGATTTTTAGAAAAGAGCCCTGGAAATGTATTCATGCAAATTTTTCCCAAGAAGTTATACAAGATTTACATTTTTAATTTCTATATATTTACCAAGGTACGTAGTTTTTCAATTAATAATGTTGTTTGCTTGGTGTACACTCACGTAATAAACAATAATGTTGGCTTTTCCAATGTGTATTTCATTTATGTTTCTTTATTTCCTTTAATTTATCCATTAAATGGTCACAACTAAATCCTCATAAATTTTATGTTAACGTCTTGTGTTTAATTCTGCTGCCTTTAAACAAAACTGGACTAGAGGGATTCTAGGAACAAGAGTGCAAGCTCCCGAAGCTTCTCAGTGAAATCAGTGAAGCAGAGACTCTTTCCACATGACTGCTCTACCGTCCTTCCTTGAGACTGTGCATCCATAGTTGCAGGGTGATTCCTAAATTTCTAGATGTCACATTTAAAATCCCAGTAGGAAAACTATGAAAGAAAAAGATACATATTTGGTAAAAATTTCTTTTTGACATTTAGCCTTTTGCATTCATTAAGGGATTCCCCCCTTCAGAAATGCATATTTCCTTTTCAGGATCATACGAGGAATGTATTTATGAATAAAGGGAATTGGATCACATGTAAAAATAAGAAATAAGCTCCAAAACATTGTGTTTGGCATTGTTTATTGATTAAGCCTTTTGAAAATTTTGACATTTTTATTTCTCAATTTTCAAATCTTTTGTAACATTTGTAAGTGGATATTAAAGTGTTATTTTATCTACTAAGATAAGAAGCAGTCTGTTTACACACTTATGAGATTATGCAGGAAATAAAATAATTATTTTTCAACAATTCCCACCACTTTTTCATCATTTACAATTATAATTATCTACCTAAGCAAGGACAGCCTCATTATTTCATTGGTTTTGTTTCATGTGTGTGTGTCAATTTAGATTAGCTCTAAGTGCGTTAGCACCCCTCTCCTTTAATTTACTTTTATTGTGATCTGGGAAATTTTAAACGGTATGGCATATTTCACATATAAGTTCTGATTGTAAGCAATTGAAAAATATTCAGTTTGACAATATTTTATTGTAATTCTACAAAACAGGATGGTGGTTTATTTAAGTTTTCTACTTAAATAATATTGGTCATTAATAACAGACATATAAAATTACACTAATAATAATGTTATAAAATTTAAAAAATAGTTACATTAAAATGACACAATATTTTTTCTTAATCACCTCTGTAACTAATATTATATCTACTTAGCTTTTTCTGATACTGTATAATATTTTTACACTTTTTCATTTTAAAGTCTATAATTTTTTTAGATTTAATTATTTTGGTGCAGTCAGAAAGACATATTCCTCAAATATATGTTTTCTTTGTCTTATTCATTTCCAATTGTCTATATAAATTATTTAATAAAAATTAAGGGCATGCCATTTTTTATTTGCAATTGAATTTGCCAACATGAGAATGTTCTCATTATTTCACATTTCTAAATACTTGTTCCTCCAATTTTTAACTTCTTTAAACAGGAATAATTTATTTGCTTCCTCTCTTTCTTTACTCCTTCCTTTTTTCCAGCCTTCTAGATTTTCAATTATACATTCAAAATTTCAATAGTTGACTGTTAATTATACTTAGTTGAGCCTGACTAAACAAACAAACAAACAAACAAATCCACGAGTAGTTTCATCCACTCTATTGTGTTGTGTTGTAATTTGTTCCCGAATAGTTTCTGATAATCTGAGTACAGATGCAAAAATAAGATCTTTCAACAACTTTTTGGATTTATTTTCTTCCCTAACTAGCAAAGAGTTAAGAACATTTTACTCTCTTGCTATATAATCTTTAAAATAGAAGCTCCTTTACATGCACACAATGGTAAGAGTATACAACATGGTGAGTCCTTACTCCTCAGTTACTAATTTCTAGGCAAAGCCCCATTGACCATTTAGAGTAGCAAAATCAAATATGACATAATTGAGCCATTCCTGGCCCAGTTAAAGTCTCTGGCCACAAATGAATTGCGGTATCTATTCTGAAGCAGATCTTGGTTGGCATATGAGGGTTTCTTGATGATTCCATTAACAGTGGACACATATCTGAATTGTCCTGGATTATTTATACTTACAACAATTCAATTAAAATTTTATATAAGCATTACATCTACCATATATCGAAAACATACCCATGTTCTCTTCAATTATATCTAATGATTATTTGCTTGACATATCTCCTTCCAACTTTTAGACATACATATATACATACATACTTAATATATATGCATGCATAAATAGTAGTTTTTGCTAATACATTTGAGAACAATTTGAAGAAATCACTGTCTTTTTACCTTTAAATATTTCAACATGTAAGAAAAAGAACATTCTTCTTCATAAATATAATATCTGCATCTTTTTCAATCATGTAACATTGATACAATGCAGCTTCTACATTTTAAAAATTTTTATTGTTGTTCAATTACAGTTGTCCCCAATTTCCCTATTACACTCCTTTGCCCTCCCCACACCCACCTTTCACTTTCAATTGTCTCCCCACCACTTGGCTTTGTCCATGAGTCCTTTATACATATTCCTTGATGACTCTTTCCCTTCTTTCCCCCATTATCTCCCTCTCCCTCCCCCTCTGATTATTGTGAGTTTGTTCTTTACTTCAGTGTCTCTGGTTCTATTTTTCTCTCTTGATTGTTTTGTTGATTAGGTTCCACTTATAGGTGAGATCATATGCTATTTATCTTTCACCACCTGGCTTATTTCACTTAGCATAATGCTCTCCAGTTCCATCCATGCTGCCACAAAGGGTAGGAGCTCCTTCTTTCTTTCTGGTGGGTAGTATTCCATTGTGTAAATGCAGCACAGTTTTTTGATCCATTCATTTACTGATGGGCACTTAGGCTGTTTCCAGCACTTGGTTATTGTAAATAATGCTGCTATGAACATTGGGTTGCATAGGTTCTTTTGAACTGGTGTTTCAGGATACTTGGTATAATCCCAGCAATGGAATTACAATGTCAAAAGGCAGTTCCTTTTTTAGTTTTTTGAGGAAATTCCATACTGTTTCCTACAGTGGCTGCACCAGTCTGCATTCCAACCAACGGAGTATTAGGATTCCCTTTTCTCTACAACCTCACCAGCACTTGTTGCTTGTTGATTTACAGTGGCCATTCTGACTAGTGCAAAGTGGTATCTAATTGTGGTTTTAATTTGCTTCTCTGTGATGGCTAGTGATGCTGTGTTCATTGGAAGCGTTAACATCATCAAAATGTCCATACTATCCAAAGCAATCTATAGATTCAACATAACACCTATTAAAATACCAATGACATATTTCACAGATATAGAACAAACATTTCAAAAATTTACATGGAACCATAAACGACTCTGAATAGCCTCAGCAATTTTGAGAAAGAAGAACAAAGTATTAGGGATCACAATACCTGACATCAAACTATATTACAAGGCCACTGTAATCAGAACAGTCTGGTACTGGCATAAGAACAGGCACATAGATCAATGGGACAGAATAGAGAACCCAGAATAAAACCCATGTCTCTGTGGTCAATTAACATTCAACAAAGTGGGCAGAAGCATAAAATGGTGTAAACATAGCTTCTTTAACAAATGGTGTTGGGAGATCTGGACAGCTACATGCAAAAAAAAAATGAAACTCAATCACCAACTTACACCATACACAAAAATAAACACGAGGTGGATAAAATACTTAAATACAAGTCATGACACCATAGAAGTCCTAGAGAACATAGGCAGGAAAATCTCAGATATTCCATGCAGCAGTATTTTCACTGATTTATCCTCAAAGCAAGGGACACAAAGGGAAGAATAAACAAATGGGAATTTATCAAATTAAAAAAATTTCTGCATGGCTATAGAAAACATCAGCAAAGTGAAAAGGGAACCAACCGTATGGGAAAACATATTTGCTGATGATACCTCAGACAAGGGTTTGATTTCCAAAGTATATAAAGAACTCACACAACTCCCTACCAGAAAGACAAACAACCCAATTAAAAAATGGACAAAGGACATAAACAGACACTTCTCCAAGGAGGACATACAGAGGCCTCGAAAAATATGAAAGGATGCTCAGTATCATTAGCCATCAGAGAGACACAATGCAGCTTTTCAATTCTCCCTGTAACAAACTTCATTTTTTATCTTTTATTCCAAGATCCAATTACACTAATTAAGGTTATTATATTCTTAAAGCAAAATTTAATTTACAGAGGTTCTTTCTTTTTTTTTTTTTTCTAAATTGAACTTTTTGTTGTTGTTGGCGACCAGTATAGGCTCATTATTTTAAAATATGTACACTTTTGGTTTTCTGATAGCTGTTTCATGATTGGACTTTAGCTAGAATGTTTGGCAGGAATACAATAAAAGTGATGTGTGTTTATCACACAGGAGGTTTTTCTATCACTTTGTCCTGTTATTGGTGATATTAAGTGACAGAGAGAACTAGTAGATATCCAAGTTAGCAAGTGACCAAGTGAAGTTATCTAATTTGATCTTCTCTTTTATGTGTATTATGTACTGTTCTTCTGTTGAGAAGAGATTTACTACTTCTTTCCTTCCCTTTTATGTTTATTTAGATTATCAGTAAAAAGCTTGTCAGTAATTATTTTATTCATATGTTATAACCCATTATCATTACTATTTTCTTAGATACAGAAATTTCACACAATTAATCTTTGAAAAATTACTAATTTTTAAGTAAATTTGTTGAACACAGATTGTTTTTTACTTTCTCTAGAGCTGTAATCAGCATATTAGTAATCAATGAATTTAATAAGGGGTAATAAAAGTGCCTTAATTATGTGCAATGGAATTTAGAAATAAACATCTGGGCACTTGCTTTGTTTATTACTATTGAAAGTCATTGGGTCCACACTGTTTCAGTGGAGAGAAGGGGAATAACTGCGATGGAAATTACAACTTGATATCGAGGCTTCAATTCTTATCCAACAAACCGAATTTTTCTCCACTGTAGTTAACTTATCTAGTGAAAACCTTGATTCCCAAAGGAATCCTCAAGGTTTTGTTTTGTTTTGTTTTGTTTTGTTTTGTTACTATGCTGCATCATACACACAATAATGGTTACGAGAACAGGACCGCCAGCAACAGTAAAGCTGCTAGTAAGGTTCAATAGTTCTGGGCAGTCTTTGTCTTTAGTGTATGTCCTACTGAGAACACACAGAATGATGTTCAAAGTTTAATGGTATTAATTCTTTTTATTTCCTTCTGTGTAAACATTACCAATTTGATATGTACGTAGGCTCATTACTTTCTATTTACGTTCTATATTAAGTCATTCTAGTTCATTTAAATTTGGTTTTAGGTAGGTGAAATGTTCTCAGGAATTGAGTTTACAACTATGTTCGTATGCCATGAAAACACACTTCAGACAGACAGTTGTCAGTTATACCTCAGTAAAGTAATTTATAAGTAATTTATATTTGTCTGTCTATCATCTATTATCTATCCACCCATCTAAAATCTCACTCTTTCTCCTCTCCCCACCGTCTTTTTCACTCCCGTTCTTTGTAGGTAACCAATTATTTTCTGTAAAACTGAGCAGTTACATTCATACATTCGTTTCCTGTTATGTCTTACATACACACTTTCCTCTTAACACCAGTGGAAATTTTAGGAAGTGTGACATAGGGACGAGTGGTAAATATATATGTAGGTTGGACAGACAGTGTCTTCACAGGGGTTGTAGCATTTCACGGTCACGGCAGCAACGACGACACGACAATGCGTTTCCTTACAGGTCAGCCAACACAACAGTGCACATTGTCCTGTCTTTGAGTTCTGTCACTCTCATGGGTGAGATGCTGGGACACTAAGTATAATTCAACTTTGCATTTTGCTTATAAGTAAATTCAAATATTTTTCTCATATATTAGAACTATTTGGTATATTTTTGGATTATTTTAAAAGTTAAATTCAACTCATTTATTACCACATCTAGTTTTTAGTCTTTTCTTCCCTCAATTTCTTCAGAATATTATATCTCGTATACATCTACAAATGGATATACAATATACAAAGTTTAATATTATACCTAATATATTATATAAATATTCTATTCTTATATAAATATTCATATATTCATATATAAAACTTATTGGTCCTTTTATTCTGTGGCATATGTTGTAAATATTTTACCCAGTTAGTGATTTGTTTTTGATATTGTGGTTATTTTGCAATGGAAGGATTTAAAAATCAGATTTGTTAATTATTTTTATTATTACACCTGAATTTTGCAACATAGTTTTTTTACACATACACATTTTAAAATAATTGTCTTATTTTCCAGGATGTTTATATTGTTCATTTTTACATTTAGATTTTATCCATTAAGCTTTCCTGTATATTTTAATAAAAATACACATTTCCTGTGTATTTTAATAAATGAAACACTTCTATCTTTGTAATTAGCTATCTAATTATCCCACTATCATTTATTAATGGCTAATTTTGACCCCAGAAATTTGGAAGAGAAACTTTATGATATGCTAAAGTTTCTTTAGTAAACATTGGACTTTCTATTCTGTTCTACTTGCTAGTTTATTCATCCACCAACACCACTTTTAGTTTTAGCTTCACTGTTTTCCTGTCTATGTGGGTTACTCCATCTAATTTTATTAAGGTTATTCCTAAATATTTTATTTGTATGGCCATGATAAATAAGCTCTTCCATTATATTTTTAACTTTTTATTGTTTATGTATATGATAGTTACTGAGTTTTGTATCTTGATATTACCTTCTGCTATATTAGAGAATTGTTTTCTGTTTTCATTTACTCTACATGAACAACCCAAAGGAATTAGTGATAAAAATATTATACCATCTGCAAATGGATTTAATGTTATTCATTGTTTTACAATTCTTATGCTTAAAATTATTATCCTTTTCCTAAATACATTTTCTAACTTCATACTTTTTTTCTAAGTGTTTCCCCATTTAGGATGATACTGACCTTTGGGAAAAATTATATTTCAAGTTTTTGCCACACAGACCCCATTTTCTGCTCTTTTTTCTGTCCCCCACATCAATCAGTTAGAAAACTTCTTCCTTAAATAACCTTTGCCCATCCACTCATGTTTTAAACTCCTAGAGACTAAAGACTTAATGGTTATCTTTGTAAATCTTCTCTTTGCCTCATGGAGTATTGTTTTCACAAAAGAATTCCTTTAAATGATCTAGATGCATTACTAATTACTTGTATAATTTGAAACAAAGAAAAATAAGCTGTTAATGTGTAGGAAGTAGAAATATTAGAGAAAGAATTGAAAAGATTTTTACTGGTGGTCAAGTGGGTGAACAGGTGCTTATATAATATGATTTTTAAAGTCAAATAATTCTTTATATTCCTGACAATACATATACAAAAATTTTAATACTATTTTATATTCCACTTGGAGAAGTGAATAATTTCTTATTAACCCAAAAGACATATGGTTCCTTGTGCACACCTAAATCTGTGGTCTTGAAAAACTTTGTTTTTTTATTGCTAATTATTTCTTGAAGATATCTATAAATCATTTATTTTAAACTGGTTTTCAGGAAGGAATGATTGGGATTATCTTTGTTTTGCTTATAGGTTTTTTTTTTTTGTGTTTCTGTTTTGTAACAAAATGTTCACTTTAGTAAATTTCTGCAATAACTAAGCATCCTGGAACCAAGAAGGGCAATGCCATGGGGGATGTCAAAATCCTTGGAAAACATTAGCAACGTTGTTTCCTTGATGAATTGAATCACTTGAAAAAAGTAGCCCTAATATGTGCCTTTGAAACAATGAATATCAAGATCACTTTATTATAGGGGTCAATATTAATAGAAACAGTAATAATATATTGTAATATCACCATTATGTGTGAGCATCCTGTCTTTTATTAGTATCTGCTAAAACATACCTTTCTTTTTAACTGTCTTGTCCATTGAAATCAATACTGGAGTAAAAAAATTGTATGAAATTTTTCCTAAAAATTACCTTTTAATTCCATAAATAGTAATTGTCTTTGTATATTTAAATTCTCCCTAAATTTCTTTTATAGACCTATAAAAATGGTAGTAGTGGGAAAGGTGCAAGACCTCAGGACAGAGATGATCCTTGGAGTGGGAATACCCGAAAGGTTAGTTTTTGTTACAGAATTTAGCTGTGTATTATATTGACCTTTTACCAACACTGTAAATAATTATCTAAGCATTTAGAAAATCTACATATTTGGACAGTTAGGAGACATACAGAGAGTGAGAAAAAAGCACTATGGAAATTGGAATGACTGCCTTACTCACTAGGCCAAGAGAAATATAATCATTTTGAGTTTTTTTCATAGATCGTGAATTCACATGTGAATTTCTCCCCATTAATTCCTCCACTTACCCTTGCTGTATTCTTGGAAAACGCATGTATATGGAAAGAAGAAAAATAAATGACACAAAAATCTTGAGAAATAGGGAAAATGTTCATGTATTTAGGGTTCAGACAGTTGAAAGTTCAGTTATATAACAAAAAATTCATTTCATGACTAGAAAGTTCAGTAGCTTAAAAAAAATTCCCTATTAAAATTAACAGCTATGTTCTTAGAATAGCAGCCTGTCAAAAAGCAAAAGCAATTTACCACAGCACACCACGTAGGCCTTGGGAAGAGGGAATGCTTCTTGACAACTTGCAACTGAAAAACGAACCAAGGAATTCAAATTGTTTTAGGTCCCCATTTCTTTTAAAGACACTTGGAGGATTGATATATGTTTCTTATTTTGCAACGAAGTTTTCAACCTCATGGGAAGGCAAATGTTCAAACAATAAATTCAACTTTTTCAACTTCCAACTTAGAGACACAAGAAATCTGTGTACATACCACCTACAGAAATATTATTGGGCTTATATTTAAACCTATCAGTAAAGTCTAGTGGCCTTCCTGCCTTCCTCTGTATTAGTCCAAATTCGGACTACTAAAAGAAAACAATGTCCCATTTATATCTCCTACTGAATTCATCAGAGTGTTCTGAGAGAATATATATCACAATTCAAATATGGCTTTAAACTTCATGTTGTTTACATTCTACATTGAAGAGCTATTCTTTTTAATATTCATAATTGATGAGTAATAAAATATAATGAAATTTAATATCATCAATATTCTTAACATATCAGTAACAATTATTTTTATGCTGTGAACCAATAAAATTAGAATATATGGGAACATAAATCTTTAACTTTCTCAAGTTAACACAAATTTTTCTAAGTTTAATGACAGCTATACATTTTTAAAATCAAATACCATCATTAGACAAAAATTATAATCGCTTCTTTAATAGTTATTTTTAGTTGGAGATATTATTGCTCTAAGTTAACATTATGACAAAATATAAATCTTTTTTATTGAGTAAGATTACATATGTTTCTCAATAGAGCTTATCTTTAAAATATTTTCATACCTGTAAAAGTATTGGTGTTAGATATTGGTGTTTCTTTTGAATTTCAACGGCTTTTCTAAGTTATTCTTAAAAGACGAGGACTGTGTTTATATCTAAGTACACTTTTAAATTTCCTTTTGCATTTAGAATCAATATAATATTAAAGATAATGCAATTACCTAAACTCACTGGTGTTTCAGGTCCCCAGCATATGACATCTGTCCAGAAGCTTCAATACTCATGATTGATAGGTCAGGCACTTTGCTCCCGAGTGTCTCAAATACGGACAGTGATTCCTCCTTGGAATTCTCAGTAGTAAATACAGCAGATGGAAGACATGTGTTCTGGAGCTTTCATGTCACAATATGAGCCTAAATATATTTTCCTAAATAATCCTTTGAGCTCAATGTAATTCTGGTCTGATTCATGAATTTTTCCCTCTTCCTTCATTCACACTGTATCTGTAAAGCCATTTGTGTTAGTGACATTTTTATTACTTAAAAGGAAGGAATTGCTTGAAAAATCCTAACATTACACTAGAGATCTGACTCCTTCTCTTACTCATACTACAGAATACTTTCTCTTACTCTTGTTAACTGATTTTCAAGTAGCTCAAAATAAGCAATTATGAACATGGTAAATTAAAGGCCTATTTATTGAACATGATTGGATTTAGCTAATAAGGTCTTAGAAGATATACTTTGCATTTATAACAGAAACTAGTGTGTTGCCCTCAAGAGGATTTGAAGTTGTTTAACTATGTGCACATTTTAAGTAGCATAGAAGTTAATTAATTGATTAATTTTATTTAAATTATAGTCTGTGATGATTAACAAGCAATAGTTTTAGAATTTTGTAAATATCTTGTTATTCTCTACATTGATCGTTTACTCTAAATTGTTAAAGAAAGTGAAAGTGTGAATGTGAAATTTTAGTTCAGGTATGCATGATTCACCTACTATCTATGAATATAAAGCACAACATCACAAATGACGCAGCTTGAATTTTGATAAAATTTAAAAGATGAGAGTTGCCGTCCTTGTTCTACTGTGATTGACTTATGGATGCAGTCTGCTGCGATTTCCCACACGTCCCCTACTCTCAACCATTATGTATGTGAGGTGAGGATGAACACTTACGTTCTTTTCAAGCCACGCTGTTCAACAGGCAGGAGGGGGAATCACTGACCTGACTAACCCAGCAAACAGTAAGGAAGGCAGAACGCTGCATTGGCAGACTGGAGTGAAGGGTCACTACAGGACCAGGGTTGTGTCTATGATCACAGCCTTAAAAAAGTATAGAGAACGGGTCATGGCAAATGCAGATCGGAGTTACCCAATAGGTAAAGCCGTGCGAAGAGACACTCCACTGATTGGACCGTAGCTTCAAAATATTTCATTTTTTCTTGTAT
The DNA here is from genome assembly GCF_022682495.2 of Desmodus rotundus. Taxonomy (NCBI): domain Eukaryota; kingdom Metazoa; phylum Chordata; class Mammalia; order Chiroptera; family Phyllostomidae; genus Desmodus; species Desmodus rotundus. Next base: position 113,095,857 of record NC_071391.1, on the reverse strand, counting down.
ATTTTAATGAGAAAATGTTATGGGAACTTTTTGAAAAGGAAAGAAAATTACAAATTGGACACCCTAAAAATAAATGTATTATTTTGTATCTTAAGAACATATGAAATGATAATTTTGATAATTTGTGATTTTGACTAATTTGTCATTTTCCCTCCTTTTCACAATATTAATTATAAAATTATTGCAGTATATGTTTTACATGTTTAATAAGCAAGACATTGTAACCACTTTTATGCTTCTACATTCTTTACATTTATCATTTTAACAGTCAAAAAATGTTTTTAATCTCGTTATCCCAGTAGTTTTTAGCCATTATATTATGATTTATATTTTATTAATATGAATTTTGTTCTTAAATTTAGCTATTTCATGATATATCTGATAGCCATTATTGCTTTCTTTTTTTAACGAAAAATAAAGGCATTTATTGAAGAAGATACAAGAAACATTGTACATAAGACAATGACACCTCAGTCACCTTCAAAGTATACATTATTTCAATTGGTAATATACATGCATGTAATTATCAAAGCAAATTCAAATGACAAACAATTGATACATATTATTGTTCTTTATATATATTTATATTATGCTAATATTACAGTTATATAATATTTTAAAAGTAAATAATCTTCTCTGTTTCCAACTGGTGTGGTCCTATTTGATGAACAATGTGTCCTAGCTTATTATGCAAAACAGCAAAATCGGAGACAAAGAAAACAAGTTATGTAACAGGAAAACCTGGATTGAAATACTCAGCTATTTCTCACTAAGTAACCACATTTGGATAATGGTGGAGACTGTCTTTCAAATCGTACCTTTATGTTGTAACGATCAAGCGGAAAGGAATAAGTACAGGGCTTTGTAAACTAATGGAATATCAGTAAAATTTATTCATAATTGTCGTGTATTTTTAAAAAAATCCTTGTTGGTGTGGCTCAGTGGATTGAGCTCAGGCCTTTGAATCAAATTGTTGCCAATTCAATTCCCAGTCAGGGCACATGCCAAGTCAGGGCACAGGTCCTGAATAGGGGGCACGTGAGAAGCAACCACACATTGTTGTTTCTCTCCCTCTCTTCCTCTCTCCCTTTCCCTCTGTCTAAAACTAAATAAATAACATCTTAAAACTAAAAATAAAAAATATGTAGAATATTAGCTGTTATTGCAGTTATTTTCATTAGGAGTCTACTTTTTTTGCTGCTAAAATATGCTTTTAGATATTTGTCTGTTAATTTGAGGAGAACACTTCTTAATTACAGATCATGTGACATCTTTGACGGGCTCCTTTATGGACTCTCATCTCCATTCAGGCTTACAATCTGGTCTCACTCAATTCCCTCTGGTCTCCAACCCAAGAACACTTCCAGTGTACCTGTGGTATGCATTTTCAGTCATGAGGACAATCTCTTGTATGCCAAAGTGCTATTCCAAAAGCACTTTATAGTGAAATTTGTTTCTTGTGTTAGTTTGTTTGTTTCCAATATTTCCAATGTTTTTTGTAATATTTTCAATATTCCATTGACCTGGAGGTGGTATAGATACTCACCTTATTCTTCATTTCTACTTCCATATTTACTCTCTATTTTTATATCTTAAATCTCCAGCTCATTCAAAGCTCAAATTTTTTCCTTTCATTTTAGTCTTTTCAGGACTTCTGGTTTTTTCAACCTCATTTCTTGAAGATTTTATTTTCTGGCCCACTCTTTTTCTTCTCCACTAATATAGTGATCACTTATTTTCTTTAACCAACTCCAACTATTTGTCTTTGCACTTTACCTTTAGTGTTGTTGCTTTTTGGGGGGGAGGGGCAATTAATTGCATATCTCTGTTATATCTACTATACACATGTTTTCAGATGAAGCATTAAAAAAAACTGTTCTTAGTTTAAGATTTTGTCCACTGATATCTCAAGGGCAGCTAGAAATAAGATGATGAATAAGAATATCATAAACCACCGTAATCAATATAAATTTGGTGGCTTGCCTGAACTTGGCACAAAAAGGAAAAATAAAAATAAATTATATTCATCTATGTTTAGTTAAATATGGAATCCTTTTACTATACTTCATACTAAAGGGAAGTTACTGGAATTATATAATTTAATTCAAAATTCTTTAAAGTAAAGCTTTAAAGAATTAAAAAACTGAACTAATTTGTAAAATTGAGTTCAAGCTTATAATAAGAAAGAGTATGGTACATTTACACAATGGAATTCTACTCAGCAGAGAGAAAGAAGGAGCTTATATCCTTTGCAACAGCATGGATGGAACTGGAGAGCATTATGCTAAGTGAAATAAGCCAGGCGGTGAGGGACAAATACCATATGATCTCACCTTTAACTGGAACATAATCAACAACAAAAAAAAAGCAAACAAAATATAAACAGAGACATTGAAGTTAAGAACATTGTAACAATAGCCAGAGGGGAGTGGGGAGAGAGGATTACAGGAACTACTATAAAGGACACATGGACAAAATCAAGGGGGAGGGTGGAGGTGGGGGAGGGAGGTGGGTTCAGCTGGGGTGGGGTGGAGGGGTGGGGAGAAAAGGCAGACAACTGTAATTGAATAACAATAAAAATTTAAAAAAAGAAACAGTATATTGTTAGAGTAGTATTATTTCTGCCAGTGATAGGGATATCCTAACTTTTTAAACCAAGCAAATGCTCTTTGTTTCTCTTAATATGCTCATTCAAGAGACTGTTTTACCCACAACGTGAGCAGGGAACATTATGTTGAAAACTCTTTGTGACAAAACAACCACAGCCCTGGCTGAGTAGCTGGGCGGGTTAGAGTGTCATCCCAATATGCCAAGGTTATGGGTTTGATCCCTAGCCAGGGCACGTGCAGGGGCCAGTGGATGAGTGCATTGATAGGAGGAACAACTCGATATTTCCCTCTCTCTCTCATTTCTTCTCTCCCTGTAAATCAATAAAAAGAAATGAACAATACACCATAGAGTGAGGGAAACTCATCATGAATCATTCCTGTGTGATACAAAATAAAATATATAGAATGAATAGATACTTCTCTTTTAATCTGACATTTTATATTTTTAATATGTATTAATTACAATTTCTACTTGCTAGTTCTAAATAATTTAATTGACTGAAATTTAAATATGTATTTATCCACAATATAATAGATAAACATGCATGTATGAAGAGAGAGAAACTGACTGAGACAAAGAGAGAGAGAAAGAGTTTTTGAAATAAAAGTAATATACAATTTCATAAATACTTAAGAGGTTCAGTGGATGAAATGTCTTGCTAAAATAACCAGTTACAGAATTAGAACACAGAATTGAGCCCATTTTTTGGTCTCATCACTGGAGGTCTTCACAGTACATCACAGTTTTCACCCTATAATTTTCTTTTCCTACTTCCTCTTCTCTGTATTTGAGTCTGCTGAATGACTCCAGGATAGTTCCATTTCTGCAACAGCATCTGTGACACTCAGAACATTCTCAAGAAAAATAATATCAGACTTACCATCATATCTGTGCTTGCATTTAAGAAGGCTACTAACCTGAGCTTGTATGTAGATTGGCAGAGATAAAACCTGAGAATCTTAATGGTCTTCAAGCAATCAAGCACTCTCCTGATATTATTAACAAAATTATCTTCTTTTTTTCAGCAAAATCAACATTATTTTTAATTGTTGTTCAAGTGCAGTTGTCACCATTTTCCTTCCACCTCTCCTCCCCACCCCACCCACCCCAGTCTCCCACCCTCAATCCTACCCTCTTTGGGTTTCTCCATGTGTCCTTTATACACAAAGAACTTCTCTTCTAGAATTTATTTTAGCGTCTGCCTCACTACCTCAATATCTGAATAAAATTGAGCTGGAAAAAGTTTTTCTAGTGTTTTTACAATAGAAAGAAGGGAATAGAAGGAAAGTAAATTTCACACTCATTATATTTTTACCCTCTCATTTAAAAAAGCACTTATAGCCATAACCGCCACTACATCTAAAATAAAACGTACATATGTTGCCCAATTAATCCTATTCACAGTAATCTCTACATAAATCACTACTATGCTGAAACTATGCCTAAAACTTAATTGTTATTATAGGTTAGAAACTTTAAAATATGCTGTTCAGAATGATAGATGTATTATTTTCTGTCCTGACAAAATACAACCTAGCTTTATTTCTTCAAATGTTGAATATATTACACTTTTAAGGTAGAATAAAGACTAACATTGATAAAGAAAAATGAATCTAAAATAAATTAGTAGATATAAGGGAAGTTTTTTCAGTTATATAATTTTAATCTCTCAAAAATCAATAATTTTTCATAAAAGTGTAAAGATTTTTGCAGAGATTATTAAGGAAAGTAAATTTATACTTAACATCCATTTTAAAGATGCGTTTTAGGCCTGATGCAGAAGCAATGAGAAAATATACAAATCCGCACACACAAGGCTTGCATGTGTACGTGCGTTCTACACGCAAGTCACCGCACCACCCCTTTCCTCTTGGCTAACAGGGTTTATGTTCCAGGTGATAAGATAATAAATTTTATTTTTAGTACTTCTATTTTCCAAGTTTTCTATAGATATCTTTTTACTTAGTACATCATGAATGTTTCACGTGTTTATAATAATTTCCAATGATACAACATTAATGCTTTTACTTTCCATATTATATCATAAATAGGAATATTTTGTTTGATAGATTATAAATGAAAAACAAATCACTGTAGATGACTTCTGTTAAAGCATTTCTGTTCACTTTTATGATTTTTTCCTTAAGCATGAATATACAGTAATAAAATAGTTATATTATGAAGCTTATGTTAGGTAGACAATTTTTAGGTATTAATACACACTGTCAAATTTACACACTGGTCACACACTCATACACACACTCACATACTTATATACAAATATATTGGTATAGATGTATAGATATACATATAAACCTAGATACTATTGTACATTCCTACCAGCAGTGAAGAATATCTATTTTCATTATTCTTAGCACCAAGAACATCGTATTTTAAAACAACCAAAGTATTATATGCTAATTTAGGGACCTAAATTCCTGACTCATTATGGTTTACTTAGGCATCCCATCCATCACTACTAAAGTGCCGTTTGTTAAGTTTTTTTCACATGTCTATTGACTTGTATTTAGTTTTTAGCATTATTTTTCATATTATTTTTAACTGATGTTTATATTGGGAAGATTCACTATATCTTAGTGACTTGAGGATATTCTTCATATATTAAAAATATTTATACTTTAATTGTCACATATATTTGGAGTGAACAATTCTTCTTTTCCCCCCACTAGATTCAATCCACTTTACTGTTGGATACATCATCCTTGTTTTTTCTCCATAACCATCCATCTGCTTCTAGGGTGGGGCACATGGCTGAGATATAAGTTCATTAGCATGACAATTACTAGTCCAGTAAGGAAATTAAAAAATTAGGTCATAAAAATGTTCAATTAAACTGTTACTTTGGGATTTGTTTGACATTTGGGGAAAATATGTTTGACTTCCCTCTTTAAATTTAAAGAAGTGGTTGCCAACTCCTTCTGACCAGGCATACAGTGAGGAAAAGAATTGGTCAGATGCAGAGAACAAAATGAAAGAAATAGTGAGTAAAAATGGGCAAAGGACTTGAACAGACACTTCTCCAAAGAGGACATACAGAGGGCCCAGAGACATATGAAAGGATGCTCAGCATCACTAGCCATCAAAGAGATGCAAATTAAATCACAATGAGATACCACTTTACACCGGTCAGAATGGCCATCCTAACCAAATCAACGAACAACAAATGCTGTAGAGGTTGTGGAGAAAAGGGAACCCTAGTGCACTGTTTGTGGGGATGCAGACTGGTGCAGCCACTATGGAAAACAGTATGGAATTTCCTCAAAAAACTAAAAATGGAACTGCCTTTTGACCCAGCAATTCCACTGTTAAGATTGTACCCTAAGAATCCTGAAACACCAATTCAAAAGAACCTATGCACCCCAATGTTCATAGCAGCACAATTTACAATAGCCAACTGCTGGAAGCAACCTAAGTGCCCAACAGTAAACAAGTGGATCAAAAAACTGTGGCACATTTACACAATGGAATACTACACAGCAGAAAGAAAGAATGAGCTCCTACCCTTCCTGGCAACATGGATGGAACTGAAGAGCATTATGCTAAGTGAAATAAGCCAGACAGTAAAAGACAAATACCATATGATCTCACCTGTAAGTGGAATCTAATCAACAAAACAAACAAGCAAGCAAAATACAACCAGAGACACTGAAATAAAGAACGAACTGACAGTTACCAGAGAGAAGGAGGGAAGGTCCATCAAGGAACACATATAAAGGACACACAGACAAAGCAAGAGTGGGTAGGTTTGAGGATGGGAGGCAAAGGGTGGAGCAGGGGGGCATGGTGGAGTGAAGTGGAGACAACTGTACTTGAGCAACATTAAAAAACAAAGAAAGAAAAGGAAGAAATAGTGATGAATTTTATTCTCTGTTTGCTGATTCAGCCTCATGTAACAACATGAATGCTTTTTAATATAATAATATCAGATTTATCTGTAATGCTATAAAAATTTGACAGTTTAAATATGTTTGTATTTTAAACTAAATTGTAAGAAGAATTATGAACTGACAGGTCTTCATGTATTAGTACGAAAAAAATGGGGAAATATTAGCATATAGCAATAGCCAATAAATATCAGTTTTATAATATAATTACTACCATACAAAATGTTATTTACTTGCTTTTGGTGACATTGTCTTATAAATCTCATGTCTAAATATAAACTTACATTCTTATATCAAAACTTTAAATAATTTCATAGAAACTTAAGTCACTTGAAATTTATTTGGAGTATGAGATAAGGATATAGTTATCAATTAATTAAATATTTCCTGTACATTTTTTAAATAGTTTGTCTTTAATATCAAATTTGGAAAGCTACACTAATTGTGTTCCCAATATCTGTTACTGAACTTGTTGTAGACTTTTTTAGGCTCTGTTGATCTAGTTTGGTATTGTGTCATTGTGTTCTAGTCATTGGAGCTTTCATGTATATTTCATTTCTGGATATAATGCACTCCTGGATATGTTGGTTAAATAAAGTTTCAAAAATTCATTTATTTGTAAATTATGCATATATTTGCAATGTTAAATCCTACCTCCTATTTTCATTCTTATGAATTATTTACTTATTTTCCTTTAAAATTTTCAAATATCTTAAATATTTAGATTTGTTATTTTTTAATATTTTACTTAACAATTTCATTATTGTATTTTATTTTTTATTGTTTATTGATGTGACACTGGTTGATAAGAATACATCAATTCCAAGTGCACATTTCTACACTACGTGGTCTGCATACTGCATGTGTGTCCACCATCCAAAGTAAAGTCATCTTCAGTCACCATGTATTTCAATTATTTTACCTTTTCCTGTCTCCCCACTCGTACTTCTCTGGTAACCAGCATACTGATGGTTGTGTCTATGACTTTGCTTATCATGTTTGTTAGTCTGTTGCTCTCAGTTTTCTATCCCACATATGACTAAAATCCTATTTTAGAATTAAATTCACAGAAGATTTTTGGACATTTGTCTAGTTTTTATTCCCTTGTATGGCTGTATCATGATTTTTATCCTCTTTTGCTAAATATGTAACATATTGAAAGCCCTTTTCAATCATAAATAAACCTCATAAATGCTGCCAGTCATTGTTAAAGTAATTCAGCAGTTTCAACAATAAAAATGAGATGATTAAGTCAATTTTTGTACATATTTGAAATTTTGGTAAGTACAAGATTCTAATACTGTTGCAGAATCACCTCCCAAATTGTAGGGTCATGGACCGGATTTGCTATTAGGCCAAAATATTGAGACACAGGTGCTTGGAGACAGTGAAAGATTTATTCTATTAGGCCTAAGAGAAAGGACAAGAGAGCAAGATATCTCAAATCTATCTCTCCTGGTAAGCAAAAGTAGGGAGTTGTATGCAGCTAGGGACTAATGGAGGGGGAGTTTCAGGAGACCAAGGAGGAAGTCTGTGTTTCATTAGAAATCAATGCACATTTTGTGCAGTTAGACTTCTCCGGGAGGCAGCAGCTGGTCACAGCTACCATGGAGACACATTTCCTTCTGCCAAATAAACTCATGAACACTCCTCAAGACCCTGAAGTTCTCTCTTCCTGCTTGACAAAATTATATTGTCATAACAAGCTGTGCTGGGTTGAAGAAACTATATTCTGCAATCTCATAATTATGTATCACTAATGTTATCTTTAGAGCAAAAAGCAGAAACTAGCCATCTTGTGGTTATTGCCACTATTTAAGTTATCATTGTTTTGTGTTTAACTAGCTATGTGTTTCCATTACCTCAAGCAAAGTGTACTTTTAAACATTTCTCCTGGAACTTGCTTTCAGGCAGTATTTCAAAACAAGAGTAACATACTTTCTTAATCTTTGACTATAAATTACCTGACAACCAAATGAATTGAAACAGTTAAAAACTACCTAAGCCCTAATTAAGAATGAAATTATTTAATTCAACTGCCAAAAATATCAGGGACCTTAAAGTCACAAGCGGCTCAAGTATCATGCTATGGCCACTGTTTTGTTTGCCTGTCTCCTGACGTCCTTGCCAAGGGAACGTTATTAACGTGTGTGGCAATGTTGTCAATGAAAATGGCATCATTATAAATTTACTTTGTGTTTTCTTTTATAACAATAGGTAGATTATATTTTCATGTGTTAAATATTATTATAAATTTCACATCTGTAAAATGTGAGTTATGATCCATTTTTCCATAATATTAACATTCTTTTTCTACTGATTTTCATAAAAATCTTTATATGTTATTAAGACATATTTTCCTAGTTTTCATGAATATTTAATGTACGTATGTTTTTAAAGATGTGCACTTATGTTTGCTCTTTTAAAAAATTATTTATTTATCTTTAGAAGGAGAATAAGGGAGGGAAAAAAAGAGAGAAACATGGATGTGTGAAAGAAACATCCACTGGTTGCCTCCCACATGCCCCCAAGCTGGAGACCTGGACCACAACCCAGACATATACGTCCTGACCTGGAGCTGAACCAGCAACCTTTCACTTTGCAAAACAATGCTCAGCCAAATGAACCACACTGGCCAGGGTTGTTTGCTATTTTTATAGCATAAATTAAAAAAATATTTACTTAAATTATTTCTCAAATGTAAATCATTTTTCATATAAAAGTATTATTCAAATATTTTTAAAGTTTATGTTTTTTAATGTTTTTACATGTAAATCTTTTATCTATTTGGAGCTTATATTAGTATGTAATGTAAGGTTCCAAATATATGATTTTCCAGATGGCTACAAAATTATTCCAACCCTGTTAATTAAAACATATTTTTTTCACCACAAGATTGTGACAGCACATCCTACTACATTAATTTATGTTTCTGGAACTTCTTTATCATTCACATTGGTCTATTTATTTACTGATACCATTTTTTAAAGTTTTGTAACTTTTCATAGCCAATAAGAAAAGCTTGCCCCCATAGATTTCTATTTAATGCTTTCTTTTTTCTTTCACATGGTCTTTTTCTATTGAATTATGTCCAGTGCCTACTACGGACAAAAAAAGTTATTTTTATTTTATCCCCAGTAAGTTGTGCTAACTGATTGCCTACTCTTCTACCATAAATTCTTACTGGTTCTTTCTATAAAAGTAAATGTCATAATAATGTATAGTCCATGTTATTATTGTGAATGAAATTTTAATCTAATTTTATAGATATTGGTATCAGGTATAAGTGCATACTAATTATTTCTAGAGCAGTATTTATAATTTTAGTGCCACCGATTGTTTTATTTTTAAAATTGTATGATAAGCATCAGATTATATAACATAAGAATTATCTGTTTAAATTATTTGGAATGATTTTCTTTAAAATATTCTAGACCTTATGCCATCTTGTAAGTTTGATAGAAAAATCTAATATCTTCTAAGTTTATCAATATAGTCACATTTTTCTTGACTTTGAGATACTCTTGTTATTGTATATTTTTGTAGAAATCATCCATATTATATTTTTCAAATTGTTTTTCATGGTGTTATATTATATGTTGCTACATATTTTCTTAATGATTAATATCTTCAGTGATAGTGCATATGCAATAAAATTGGCTCAATTATTACATTTTAAATGAACTGTAAATTTATACATACCACTTTATTAAACCATTCACCAATGTGTCTGAATACATAAACATATTCATATTATTTGAAAAAGTTATACAATTTCTGGGAAGTGATCCCAAAGTAATAAACCCAAAGTGTAAGTGAACAGCTTTAGAAGAAGAGATGCTCATTTCCTCATTACATATTATAGTGAAAAGTCAGAAACAATATAAAATATTACTGACAGTATGAATATTTACATCCCATTTCAGAGCAGGAAAAGTATTCCTTTTTATTCTTATTTTCTTACTATTAATCAGCAAATTTATGTTAATTATTGATTGATTTTTTGTCACTGAATTTTAAAGTTTTGTCTCCATGGATAGAAAAGTTTATATTTTCTATTATACTCATTTTATTCCTTATCTTTAAAAACTGATTTCCATTTCATGTGATGTCCTTTGCAAATTTAATCTAATTTTAAGTTGTGACATTCTTGATTTTGCACCTGTAACCAAACAGTTTTCTTACACAACATTGTCATTTGAACTTCTATTTTGGCATACTTGTCTCTGTTTCAAAAGCATGAGCATTTCTTTGTGTATTCATATGAATTGCCCCTATTCTATGACTATTTCTATAAAACTTTTCCAATAATATTTATCAAAAGATTGACATGCGTGGTAATATAGATAGATACACGTGTGTGTACATGAGATCGGTAATTATTGATTGCAGCCATATTACACTTAGTAAAAATAGCTTAACTATCTCAAACTCAGTAAATTTATCAGACTATAAACATAAATATTAGGAACCAGTAAGTTTTCCAATTAAGGATTATGTATGTTGTAATGACTGAAAAACTTAGGATTAAAGCTTTCTGATGTATTCAGAACCTTTTATCTGGATTACAGTATCTAAATTATAACACTGTTTTATACTTACTGTTCATTCTCCAACTTATAACATTGTCAGGGGGCTTTAACGCAGCCCCCGACTGCCAGGGATGAAGAGTAAGTCTACTAAGACATGATCTGCTTGGGGAGGAGAGGTGGCCGATCTCTCAAAGGAGAAGGGCCTTGATCATTTCCCTCCATGGGCTTTTATTAGGTTCATTCACACAGGAATACAGATAAAGCTCATCAATCAGTGTTAGGCAGTAAGGGTTAAACAATACATGATTTACAGAGAACTCTGAGGGCTTATTCTGAGTTACAGCCAATTAGTTAGAGGGCTATAAAACTTTAGGCGCCAGACTCATCTCAGGTCTGGACCCTTATCTTTTAAACTGAGGGTACAAATTAAGTAGGTTTCACAAGAATGTAAGTATTTTTCTTAGGCCTGATTCCCCAGGAATCTGCCCCTCCCAGCACAGGACTGCACTGCCCTGTTATTGCTTCAGGCTTAAGTCAGGCAAGGGAAGTAAGGCAGCCAAGAGATTAGGAGACTTCTTGCAGACAGAATGAGGACTCAGGCTATTTCAAAGCCAAGGGGCGAGGGTCTATCACCCTCTTTATCCACAGCCCCCCAAGTCCTTCCCTGCAAGCTTATTCCTTGTGACCAGAGCCTGTCTTAGTTTGATCCTCCCTTGAGGATTCTTACCCGTCATTGGCTAACTGGTGAAGCTCAGGGCCAAGCAGGGTGAAGTGGGCAGAGGTGGCACTTCTGCCAGGGAGATAAGCTTTGTCTCCTTAGTGGCTTATGGTCCCAACTCTGACTCAGCCTTAACCATGGGGGATTATAGCTTCTGAAACCGGGCAGGGCGGTTCCCAACATAACATGATTGTATATCCATCTATTGTTTTCAAGAAAGAATGTATTGTTGGCTCAGGTGCATTTTAAACTCAAGTACTTAGTGAGTATTGTGCCTGGTACATTATTTTTATAGCATATTCTGCATACACACAGAATATGTGTTAAATGAATAGTTATTCATTGTTAAACTAAAGTATATAATTAATCAACAAACTGCATCTACCAACCACGTTGAACATTTAGGCTCACATTGTATGTGATACTGTCTTATACTTGAGTTGATTATACCTTCTAAACTTGTTGAAAATACATTCTCATATAAATGAGAATTTGTATGAATTTATAATAATATAGGATTATTATAATAAAGCATATTATTTGGATATGTTAAAGAAATGTATGATGTGCTGAGAGTATGGTGTCTCTAGCAGCATGGTTTAATAAAGTATTATAATTAGGTAGCTTATCTATTATTTTGCACTGCATAGTATTCTGAACATTTCACTTATATAATATATTATTTGCATAATAATGATGATACATACTCTGGAATATGCCTTAAATCACTTTTTCATATTTGCTTTCTTTTTCTACAGCTATCCCAGGTTTCCTCCATAAATGTGTATACTTTATGGTGAAGGATAGGAAGTATTTATGCATTTGATATCTCTCAATAATAATTTATTAGCTTTTCAATATAAAATAATAAATTATTTTAAAATAAATAGGATGGAATTTTTAAAACATTTACTGATGAAAACAATCTGCAAAGTATCTGAAAACAAGGAAACACAAAATAATCTGGAAAACTATCCATTGCAGGGCTTGGAAATAACACAAACAATTCTAACTCAGAAGGAGACTTCTAAATAAGTTCTTAGTGTTATGCAGATTGAAAGGCAGATCTGCTGAACAATCAGTCGGAGGAGTCACTGTAAAGATATTGAAGTTTCCAGACAATGTGGCAAATAGAATGAGCTGCTATCTATATTGTCCACAACCAGCTGTAGAAAAATACAGAAATTACAGGGGACACTGGATATGAGAAATGACATGCAATTTAGGAAAACGCCTAGCAAGAATAAAGAGTGCTATAAACTCATGGGAGAAGAGGTGGTATTGCCTTGAGAAGACAATTCATAGGGGCAGGGGAGGAGATTTACATTCTGTTGTCTCACCATTAAATTATTTGAGAAAACTTTGACTGACCTATCACAACAGAAATGATCAGCGTCAGACGAGGTTGCTCAGTGTGAATGGCATAATGCTGGGTTGGCACAACACTGGTTGGGATGATGAGCTGTAAAAAGAGGTGCCACTGACCAGTTGGTGTCATTGATGTTCCCTCTGTTCTTGCTTCAAATCTCCTGCAAAGCACATTAAACTATGAAGACTTGAGAGATGTTTTCCAACTCTTGTTTCTTTGCAAGTGTTTAAAGGTGAAGTTATTAGCAGAATTGTTGCATGGCGAAGAAGTCACAAGTAAAGGTGATTCTTAACAGTTTTCTATGCCCTATTCCTAAAACTATTGAAAGGTCCCCAAACTTACATATGACTTTTGGCTCTTTCTTTACACATCACCAGACATGAAAACTGATACTGTAAACAATTCAGCTTGTTTGCTGAGCAAAATAATTCAGTCATAAAAAGCTAAGAGCCATATGATTTTACTCACATGTGGGATACAAAACAGAAACTCAGACACACAGACAACAGTAGTATAGTGGTTATCAGAGGGAAAGGGGTAGGGGTATGGTAGAGAATAAAGGAAGCCAAATATGGTGACAGAAGATGATTTGACTTTGAGTGATTGGTACATAATACAATATACAGATCATGTATCATAGTAATGTGCCCTGGAAACCTATATGACCCGATTAACAAATGTCATCCCAATAAACTTAATTAATAAAAATAGATATTTCAGTATTTAAATAGAAAATAAAGGCTGTCCATCATTTCTAATTGTTTGACATACTAAAAATCTCTGTTTCTTCTTTTGCTAAATTTGGAAATTTATATATATATAGTAATGTATAAATTTCATCTAGGTTCTCATTGTTGGCCTCTTTTATAATTTAATTTACTACTTTTATATATGATGTTCTTATATTTTATTTTTATTATAATTTTGTTTAATCAATATACTACAAACATATTTCTGAACAATATACTTTATAACTTGGTAAGAATTGGATTTTTATAAAGAAAACAGTGTGTACTCTACAACTATGAGTTTGATAATATTATGCTAATAATTTATATTAATAAATTATGTTAATGAGCTCTGATTCATTCTTTTTTAATACAATAGATTTTTTTTTAATACATCAAACTTTGCTTGCTAAATCTCCCTGTAACAAATACTTGTGGTAGGTACTGGTTTTATTATTATTTAAAAATGCTGTATGAGCATCTTTCTTTAGAGTATATATCCAGAAGTGGGATTTATGCATTGTTTTAGCATCAATTCATTGTTTTATATCTCAATTTAATTGTGTTATGCAAATTGTTTTCAAGTTTGGTTACAAGTTCCTATTTCACCCTGACTGGATGGCTCAGTTGGGTAGAGTGTCGACCTGATGTGCCAGGGCGGTCTCCAATCTCCAGTCAGGGCACATACAACAAGTGACCGATGAATGAGTAAATAACTGGAACGAAAAAATAAGAAGTCTCTCTCTCTCTGTCTCTCTGTTTCTCTCTCTCTCTCTCTCTCTCTCTCTCTCTCTCTCTCTCTCTCTCTGTCTCTCTCTCTCTGTCTATCTTACCTCCTCTACCTCCTTCTCTCTAAAATCAATAAAAATATTAAAATTTCTATTTCACAAGCATGTACACAAGGCTTGTGACTGCATATTCTTTAAAGCACTTTTTTTTCATTTTGATGCACCAAATATATCTAAAATAGCGTTGGAAACTTGTTTTAGCATAAATTTCTTGATTGATATTCAATTTTAACAATTTTGACATGTTAATTAGCCATTTGTATTTATTTTTCTCTGAAATGCCAGTTCAAGGGTTGTGCAAATTTTCTATTTGCTTATTTGTCATTTTTAAAATTATTTATAAATCTCTACATATAACACTCCTTGACATAATAACAGGTATATTAGGGCATAATTCATTGAAGTTAAGAACAATCTAACAATAGCTAGAGGGGAGTGGGGAGGGGGGAGTGGGGAGAGGGGTCTACAGGAGCTACTATAAAGGACACAAGGACAAAATCAAGGGGGAGGGTAGAGGTGGGGGAGGGAGGTGGGATTGGCTGGGGTGGGGTGGAGGGATGGGGAGAAAATGCAGACAATTGTAACTGAATAAAAATTAAAAATAAAAGAAAAAGAAAAATATAATAATGGGGATCTGTTTTATGTACTTAATAAACTAGTTTTTCTTCATATAAATTTCCCCCAAAATAAAATATAAGTAAAAAAAAAAATAGTGCCTTGATTAGTGCGATATGCTCATCTCCAATACAGACTTATTTTTTTCATATTTACAACTGCAAATAAATTATATACTGGCTCTGCATTTGCTATTCTACTTCATCTCATATATTCCTTTTAAGAACCTATGTCTTTCATTTTTGTTTTAAGAATAATATGTTGAAACCTTCTAAACTACACAGTGCTAAGAGAAAAAATGGCTGTAGAAGAGTTTACTAGAATAGATGTACATAAAAACAAAAAAACAGGTTGAAAAATAAAGACATAAAAGATATTAAAATGAATTTTAAAGGAGAAACATAAAAACTAGTACTAAAAATGGGCAGCAAAATATGGTAATAACGATCAGCTTGTAGAAGGACGCACGTGGCATGTAAAAACTAAAAGAAAACCTTGTTTCCGCTATACTCAGAATACTTTCAAAACAAAATGTGTGGGTTTCCCCGCATCAACCAATTCTCCAGCTCTCCAGGTATAAACTGATCCCTTGCCATTCAATCACGATGGTAAGTCTCTGGGGGTTTCTCAGGCCCCCCCAGGTTAAGAGCTCAGTCCTGCAAGACTGCCGGGATTTAGACGCCAAACACAAGTCCCGGGTTGTCACCTGTACTTCTGCCCAACCAGGTGTAAACCGGAGATTCTCACAACCTTCCTGCCAGGTTCAATACTTTCTACAACAACTCACAGAACTCAGGAAAACATTTACTTTATCAGTTTATTGTGAAAGACACGATAAAGGAAACGAATGAAGAGTCAAATGAACAGATACTTAGGGCAAGTCTGGAAGTGTCCCTGTGGAATCAAGGTGTACCACCCTCCCAGATGCACCAGACCAGAAGTTATCAAACACTCTTGTTGAGCAACTTTTATGGAAGCTTCATCACAGAGACATCGTGGATTATTAACTTAATTTCTGGCCCCACCCCCCTCCTGAGAAGATGGGGCGGAGGAGCATAACATTTCTAAGCTTTTAATCATGGCTTGGTTTCTGTGATGACCAGCCTCCACCCAGGATCCCTCCAAGAGCTGCCTCATTAAAACGAACGACATTCCTTTCACCTTGGCAATTCCAAGAGATTCAGGAACTCTGTGTCAGAAACTGGAGTTAAGGACCACATATTAGAATAAAAGATGCTCCTAGAACCCCTATCACTCAGAAAATTGTAAGATTTTAGAAGCTCTGTGTCAGAAATTGGAGGCAGAGACCAATTATATTTATGTTTTTTCAAGATAAGGAAATCTTTATTTAATAGTTTAAATGAAATGACTTTTACAAATATTTTACCTATATTATATTATTCAATTGCCATAATCATTCATTTGGAATGTACTATTATTATTCTTACTTGTACAAATAAGGAAACTAAGACATAAAGGCTTTAAGTTACTTGTTAATATCTAGAACGTGCCTGAGTCAGAATTACAATCCCAGCAGCCTGACTCTAGAGTTGACGTTTTCTGACATTATATCAAAATTAATGTAGTGAAGTGGGTTTCCACAGTTCTCCTCAGCACCATCATATAGAAATGCCTGAACTTACCCCCCTTAAGAGAAAAGAATGATAATTTATAAAAGCAGAAAATTTGCTGGAAGTATTAATAATTTCCTGTTAGTGCAATAACCCTTAACTCTAAAGAAATTGTTTTGATCTATGTGTTGTGCGTATTACTTCACAAAGAACGAGCTCTTCTGAGAATATCAAAGAATGCTAATTTAATTTGCAAACACAACAAAGTTACAAATGAGTCTGGATTTTGAAACAAATTTATGTCTGGAAGACTCATTAATTGTATTTTTTTAATTTAATGAATTGTATTAATAGCAATAATTATATATAACACAGTTCTATGACCAATGATAGCTCATTTTTAATATAATTTTAGAATCAGTAGATAAAAATGTTCATATTGATATAATGTTTTACTTTATTGCTGTTCATATGCATAAAAATATAAAAGCTTGCTTACTATCATGTAAAACAGTAAAAATATTAGAAAATAAGATGTTTTTCTACCCAATGCCTTAGTCTTCTACATTTCTAATGCAATCATCAAGAAATATAAAATAAGTAAAAATCTTTACAAGCAAAATAAACAAAATGCCATCCACAAATTTAACACTCAAAAAAGTCGCTGACAATTACAAAACAGGCAAAACCTGCTGGAAAAGTTAACCAACCAAAATAGTGAAGCAAAATTGAGTACATGGGCTATAAGAGTGACCATTCCTGTGGTTTCCAATGTCCCAGGAGATGAAAGCGCTGACCATTCAGACTTAAACAAAAATCTCAGTCTCGCAGGAATCCCTGCCAGGAATGCAAAGAAATAGTGCATTCAGGACATGAATCTCATTGAGTTGCTGTTTAGTCATATTTGCTCATGTGACTGCACAGGGCGCAAGCAGAACATTTTCATGGGTTTTTGGTAATGTGAGCAAGTGAGCTGTGAAAACTGCCTGGTGTGCCTTTGCTCAAGCTAATTTCAACAGCTTTGTCATTTGTGAAAAGAAACTCTTAATGCAGAATGAATTTATCTGCCCTGGCTGCATCCCTGTGTAGCACTTTCCTTGCTATCTGCCTGCCATTAACTTCATCTGAGGGCACGACAAATCAAATACACTCAGGATGGCTAAGAAGATGGAAAGAACTGGGTCTTTGTTGACATTATTTGATGTTAACAAATACAGTTTTAGTTAAAAAACTAAACTTTCTAAATTAGGCCGTGTCCTGTCTCTAAACATCCAATACGCAATTATTAATCTACATAATGTTCAATGCAAATTGTTTTGGAGTTTCCTGTTATTTCAACTCACAACATCTAATATTGTACTGACCTCTTGTGCTTACTTTTCTACAGTTTCCTAATCACCTGACCAAATTGGCAATATTATTTCTGAGAGGTAAAACATTTACATTTAACACCTGAACTTTATGAATTTTGATATATATATATATAAAGTTTCAAATCTATACCTTAAGGATGTTTTAATTTTTATTCTCAAGACAGCAAAATTTGCAGTACCAAGGCATGGTATTTAAGATTTTTGTACCTTCTTTGTGTGGATATTAATTAAATATCTACATTGTGACAGGAGAAAAACACATATTAATGCTTTTAACATGAGATATTGTAATATCAAGTTAAATAACACTTGTAATTTAAACTAGTCATGAAAAATACCTCCAACTTTCCTGGATAAAATCCTAATTCTTGCCATTCAGAAGTTAGAGATAAACATATTATAATTGTGTGTGTATGTGTGTGTGGCCATGTACTTTTTTCTCTGAAAAACCTTTTAATACCCCATATATGCGGTCACCCTCTTTGGCTTTTTTTGCAATCTGACACCCACAGATGGGAGAGGAAAATGTTCAGTGTCCTGCACTTGTTTTCTATTTTGGACGCATTTTCTGAAAGCATTCTCCAATTTGTGCCGTATTTCTAGAGAAAATGATAGCGCATTCTGGGATTCTCAGATTGCATTGACTCCCTAATCTGGGACATTTCCAGTATCATATTGGGTTCTTTAGATAGTGTCAGAATCACCAAGTCTTGCACTCTAGGGAAAACTGAATATGTAGCTAAATGATGCCACCAAACTGTATCTTTAAGCATGGCCTATTAATTTCATATTGTAAAAAAAATTATGAAACTATATATATTTGTTTTTGTGAATAACAAAAGAATAACTTAAGTACAACATTGAGTTTCACTGTAGAACAGACTTTTTCAGGTAAAATTATGTTTCCTTTTTATTGCTTTCCTTTGTGTTACAGCATAGCATTTAAATACCCTGTGAACAATATTAATAAGTGAAACCCATGGATTTGCTGGAATTTGAAATGTTGACAAAGGAGGAACCAGCACTGAGACACTGGGAAAGTCTTTAAACACATGTGGAATCAAAGGTTAGAAAAGCCACACGTGCTGAGTAGGATTTCATAGGGTGATGATGATGATGATGATGATAATCTAGAGGGAATGCACAGAACTGTTAACAGTTCCTGGTATTAGTTTCAAGTGGATTTTATTGGTCCCTTACCCAAGACTTACTCCCTAGAATTCTTAGTAAGCCACCCAGCTTGTCTTGTAAATAATGGCACCCCACACTGGTTCCCACTTTAAGGTTTCTATGGTAATGACTCACTATAAGTTCCGTAAACTATTTCCTTCTCCTACCCACGGAATTCAGTCTGAGATGATTGTGAGACCCAGTTTATGCCACGTAGCATTTGGAACATTTCGCTAGGGCACTGAAGGAAGAAGCTTTTTCTACCTCCTTGAGAATTAAGGGAATATTGGAATAGTTGGAATAATATTTCGATGGGAGTTCAAGAACTGCTACATGTATTTTTGTTCATTAGATAACCTGCCTTAATGGTGGAAATGACTCGCAGGAGAAAGATGCCGGAAACGTCACAGTAAACAGACATAGAATCAAAGTTCTGAGGGAATGTGAATGTTGAAATTAACATCTGACTGAACCCAGCCCTCCCTCTAGGCTTTTCAGCTCTATAAGCCCAGTGGTTACTTTCTAATTTAGACATATGTATTCACACTTAACTCTGAGCTTTATAAATTATTTAAAGAACAGTTCAGAATTGAGATTGACATTGAGCCCTAGAAGTAGATGAAACAATGTTAAACTGAGATTTACACCCAATTAATACATAAATAAATAACATTATAGTGACCTGTAATATAAAATATGTATAATACATATATATTTTATTTCTTTCAAAATATTATTTTTCTTCATTTATTTTAACAGTCAAAAATTTTAACAAGATAATTTTGCTGAACACTAAATATTTTTCAAACTGTCCTATTTCCACATATTAAAGTATGTAATTATTATAGCATACCATAAAGTAGATACCTTTATTTATCTTGATAGTACAGGAAGAGAAATTTTAGATATTGGACACTAGCATCTATGAAATTAACATTAATTCACATGCAATATTATTTTGATTATGAAAAGAACATAGGAGAAAAATCACAAAACCATTGTCTCACAGGTTAAGCTATATGGTTTACGCATTAGGTAAGCATAGTTTTTTTTAATCTTACTATTTTGGATTTTTTATGCAAAGATTTAAGCACATAGTTCCCCATTTTAATCTCTGCATGCTTTCAATACTCCCATTTTCCCAGAAGACTACACTGTAATGTATTAGGCATGAATAATCAAAAATAAATTATATATGTCATTTTAAACATATACTATTTTTCTCATATTGGCACATAAATGGTATTGAGCAATTATAATACAACAATATTCTATTTTTCTATTAGTCATGCATTATTTTTAGTTATGTTTAATTAAACAATACAAACTTAGATGTACTGATCCAGAATAGTCATTTTTATAATTGTTATAATGCATATTTCAAATCCCTTATCCATCCCAGGGATAAAAATGTGCTTGCATTGTTTTATTTTATTAACTTTATAGTATTATTCTTCCCAATACAGTGATTAGTGGAGATCCAAATTCATACTCCCCCACAAGCCAGTTTTCCTACACTGTCTCCTCGTATCACTTTGCCAACTTTTGTTGTATTTTCATCATAAAACAGATGCATCCATATGTGTTTTATTTCTATTTTTTTAAGAATTACATTTTGTTGAATAAGCTGATTTGTTTAATATGATGTTTATACCACATTATTTAATTAATATTGTTTCTTCAAAATACACCATCCTCTCAGGTACAAAAAATGCCTTCCAAATTCTATTTTAAAGTGATTGAATTAATATTAGATTTATGCTCTTCTATTGTATATAAATTTTAGAATGTGTTCATTGAGCATTTACTAAAAAATAATTTATCAGGAATTATAACTTAAACTGCACAAAATTTATAGTAATTTGGGTAATAACAATGGGTGACCTGATCTTATTTGCAATCTTAAGAAAAATGAATCTAAAGGGTTTCTAGTAAATATGACATTTATAGGAAGTTTTATAGTATTTGTAATTTTAAGAAAGCTACCCTCTGTTTATTGCATAAATATGATAACATTTAAAAGTATGTTTATACATCTATTAAAAACAGATGAATGTGATGTACTTCCTGAAATGCGTGCTCTTATGGGGCACAATACAGTCTCCATTACAGGGCCCTATCCTGTATATTTTCTGTTATTGAACTTGGCAACCCCTGTTAACTCAGATCACACAGCGTGTCTTTATCTGATCTGAGTCTGAACTCAGAGTGAAAAGTCTTCACTCCTTGTTGAAAAGTTTTCACCTTGTTGAAAACCATCTGCCCAACTTCTGGAGCCAATGATAATAGTTGGACAGATGGGAGAATGACCAAGCAATGTAAAAGAAAAAGTGGGGAAACAGAATGTCCTTAGGGGGTTTTGAAAAGCTCCAACATATTCCTGGAAGCTGGACAGGCACCTGAGGGGCTTTTCATACACCCAGGACCTGAGAAGGCCTCAGCACTTCAGCACTAGCTGATGCGAAACCCCAGAGTAAGGGCTAAGGCATAGTTACAAATCGAAGGAGTGCTACAGATGTGCTCAACGTGCACACAAGGGCCCTTGGCAAAGTCTGGGAGACTTATTGGATCAAGGCATTGAAGAAAAAGGTACCCACATATCAGCTGACCGCTAAGCTAACCAAAGAGAAATTCCGATGGTAACACATGGCATAGAATACAGACTTTACAAATTCCTCCAGGAAAGGACACACACTCACAAAGGCAATGAGAACAGACACAAACAAACAAAAATAGAAGCAACTCTTTTGAAGAGAGTGAATCTTATTCCACAGTTACCACATTTTATTTTTTAAGTGTCCAGTTTTCAAAAACAATTGAGACATGCAAAGAATCACAAAAATACAGTGGTGGGTAAAGTAGGTGCCCAGTTCCAAGTACACACAACACATAATTTATTCTTGTATTACTTTGTATTATGACTGCAAACCTACTTTTGCCCACCCCTGTATCATACACACATAAGAAAGGAGTAATAAATCCTTCCCTCACAAACCCACATGCTAAATTTATTTGACAATGAATTTATATCACCTACTATAAATATCTTCAAAGAATTCAAGTAAAGCATGTCTAATGAAGGGAAAATATGAGAAGTATGTCTTGCCAAATGTAACATTTTTTACAGATAGTTACAGATGACATGCTATTGAATACAGAAGTTCCTGGCAATTTCACACAAGCACAGGCACACACTCCAAACACACAACTATTAGAAGTGACAAATGACTTTAGCAAGACTGTAAGATATGAAATCAAAATAAAAATCAATTTTATTTCTATAGAGTACAAATGAAATCCAGAAATAAAATTAAATAAACAGTTCCACTTACAAGAGCTTATGAAAGGAAAAAATGTTTATGAATAAATTTAGCCAAAGAAGTGCAAGACTGGTACATTGAAAACTTTAAAACGTCTCTGAAAGAATTAAGGAGGATCTACATCAGTAGAAAAGTAGCCTATATTCGTGGATTGGAAGACAATATGGTTAAGACGTTGATAGTCCCCAGATGGATTTTTACGTTCAATGGATTCTTTATTGAAATTCCACCTGTATTTTTTTTAGAAATCTATAAAATGACTCTACGGAAATTTAAAGCACCAAGAATAGCCACAATAATAAAGAAAAAAATGGAAGACTTACATTTCTCAATTTCAAAACTTATTTAAATTTCACTATTGAAGACAGGAGGACACTTTCATATGGATAACTGTTGATAAACAATTTTGGAGTGGTACAACCTAAATAATATTAAAAGGAAAAAAACATAATTACTAGCAACTTGGAACCCATGAAAATATAATGTAGAATCAAATATATTGAACAATATACAAAAGACTTAAAGATAGATATTAATTCTGAAAAGAATCTATTTCATGAATATGAAAAATGTTTAGGAAATAGTTTTAAATTCTCAGGAGACTAGGGTATTAATTAAGTGATGTGGGGAACAATTTGAAAGCTTTCCCTGACTTCACAGGATAAAATGAAAATTAATAAAAATGCAAGGCTGTAAACTGGTCATTTAAAATGCATATTACTGGTGATTACTGAGAAATCAGAACACGTAGAGCAGAAGTGATGCCCAAAATCATAGGGCACACAAGTTACCCAGAGCAGAAACAACCCATTGCAGGTGTAACTAAGGGCTCAGGATGGCCCCTGCAACGCTCTTCTTTAGACGCCCGAGTGCGAGCACATGGGCACAGGCGTGGGGGAGAAGCCTCACCCCGTATGAAGAAGAAAAGCAAAGTCAACAATAAAGGCTCACTGTATACCAACAATAACAAATAGACTCTTTTTTATTTTCTGTTAAAATTCCAAATGATGGAAAAATGTAAAATAGCAGCATCAGTAACTTAAAGTTAAAGAATAAAGGCTTGTAATCAATTTTCTGTACAGTCATATTATCTTTTAAGGTAAAAGCCATCAATGTAAATAGGGTTCAAGAAAAGCATGAAGCCATTTGCGTTCCTTAAAGATATTGTATAAAAATCAGTTCCAAACAATTGATAGAAAAAGAAAAATCAATACTCGTAAATGAGAAGGCTGGTAAAAATTATATAATACCAATCCTTAGTGATAATTCAGAGATGATATAATTATTAATTTCATTAGAACTATATCACCAAATTATAACTAATAAAATAATATCTATAGTACAATATATTGGGCCCTAAAACTAAGCTAGGCTGTGATTACTAGCTATCTATTCCTTTCTTATGCACTGTGAATCACAAACACAGCTTTTTTTGTTACCTTTCTATCAGCCAGTAGGTATTTCAGTCAAATTGTGTCATTTGACATTCAGAGTTATACACATTGAGATTTTTAAAAATATGTTCTCGTGTTCTTTGTCTCCTCTCACAAAATATGTAAGTCTTTGGAATATGTACTGGCTTAGTAACTCACTTCTAATGAATAGAAGGTTTCAGAAGTGACATTTAGTAACTTCTGACTGTGAGTTAGGAGAAGATAACACAACTTCCACCTGCCTGTCTCTGGAGCTCTGAGCTGACAATCAAAGGCCCAGTCACTCTACAGCTTTCATACTGAGAGTTCAGTATGAAAGAGAGTTCAGAGGAGACCACATTGAGTAAGAGATGGATACCTATTCTATTCCTGAACTTTTGACTTCGTCTAGCATCCACTTTCAGGCATAGGAGCGAGGGAAGCATAAGATGTTCCAGACCCCTCCTTCTGAGAGGCCTAGCGGACATCAAGGGAAGCAGACAAGCCTCTCTTGCCTTGCATTATCTGAATTGTTGACCTCACAGAATCCAATAGCAAAACGACTGATTACTTTTCACAACTAAATTGTGGGGCAATTTGTTAAACAGTCATGGCAATGCACATAGACCAACTTTTCAATAGAACACATCCTGCATTTAGACATTGTCATTGGTGTCAGGCTAATCACATGGTTCAAGCTGAGCCAATCAGAACTGTGGTTGCTTGTTTGATTGCTCTGATGTCATTAGATGTATTCTTTTGTCAAGGTAAAAGAAGAGGTATTGACAGGGAAACTGGGAAAGATGATCTCTCTATGTAAGTTCCTGAAAAAGAAGTCCTTTGTTAACTCGGAGCTCCATGGGCCACATTCACAATAATGAAGAGAAGATGTCTGAGAAATAAATCAGAAACAGGTGATGCAAAAATGGCACAGGTTGCTAGTGATGCACTTGAAGCCTGGCATCCATCCTCACCTGAAATAGGTACAGTTATTTAGCCATCCTGGTATGTGGACTGGTAAGTACTATTTTGTGATAATCAATTTTGAATCAATGTCACTTTCAACTGAAAGATTACTAAACAGTTGAGCAGTACAATGTGTTTTGTTGTTCTCTTACAAATCTGATTCCCACAGATTTCTTTCAAGCAGTGAACATTCAATTTTCATCAGCATTGTTCCTCATAAGTCTCCAAAGAGACATGAAACTCTTTTAGGTCTTCCATTTATCAAGAAAAATAAATCAATTTAATTTATTTTGTTGCAAGTTATTTTAGTGAATCAAAAAATGTTTAAAGATTTTTTTTGAATCAGCAAAAATCACAACCTGAAAAGTCAAATGTCTGAGCAACTGACAGCAGAACCCTGATCTGCCTACATTAATTGGAAAAAGGTATTCAACACTACCTCATTTACATATTCATAAAGGAGGACAAGTAGGATTGCTGATACACTTTCCCATTTATTCATACTATATGCTATCAGTCAGATTCTAACACTATAATTCTGATGTGTATAAAATTTCAGATGTCTTGTTATTTGTACAAAATAAAAAAAATAATTGTTATAAGCTTATTGAAGGAAAAAACTGAAAAGTTTTTCTTTTCTAAAATATTAACATTATTTACAAATTAATATTTTGATACTAGTTTTATTCTCCATGGCAAACTTGATGGTTATAAATAAAAAGAAAAATTAAAGAATTCAGAATTTTAGAGATAACCATATATTTGTTGTACTATTCTATTTTTTTCTTTTTTAAAACCTGTAGCAGCCAATCATGTTCTGCTTTTATTCTATTTAAATTTTGTTTCTCCCTTGGGAAAAAATGTATATATATTTTTAACTTTATATACACTGATGCCATCTCTGTTTCTCCCCACCTCCCCTTTTCCTAGCCACTCAAATTTTATGAGACACAAATGTATAAAAAATTCAGAGAATATACAGATAGTTTGAAGAAAAATAAAGCATGACAGCATAGTGACACTAGATCCACTTTCTGATTCTGTGTGTGTATGTTCTCTATTTTTGTCATATTGTCATTTCACATTATGTAACAGAGCAGTCTGGCTGTGAGGTGGTAAGCTATAATTTCCAGCAAAAAGGTACTTTTAAAAATTAATTTTAAAAGAAGGAAAGGGGGAGAAGGGGAGGGACGGATCACACAGGAGAATGCTGTCAAAATCTGTTACCATAAACATTAATCACTTAGGAAGCAAAGACAGGTAGCAGGTAAGACTCAAGAGAGAGTTAATTGGCTTAAACTGTAGGAGAAATTAAAGGCTCAGGAGAGTATTAAAACACAGAGTGTAGGTTTTACTATCACATGTTTGACAGGATTGTTTAATTGATGAGAATTATTTTTTTTATTTTTTCAACTGTATTCTAAACTCCAAAGAATACAAGGCAACTGTTATCCTCTCCCTCAAAGTCAGATAAGCATGGTGTCCCTAGGGACTGCAGCTTCTCTGGACTTGAGGAGCCAACTGTGAGAACAACTTTTATTTTTAATATTCCAATTTTAGAAGTAGATCGCTCCAAAATTCGTAAGGGCAAAAGAAGTCATAACCCCCAAACCATGTGGCATTTTCTAAGGTATTATCCTAAGGGTTGCCTGTGGCTCAGTTCTGCCACACCATTTCCAGTGGTATATCTCCTCTCCAGCTTGTCAAGAGATCAGCTGATTAATAGAGATGAGCTCTCTTAAGAAAAATTTTGAAGTAGCTGATTAGGACAGCAAGCCAAATGAACATAATGGTCAAGCTTGTAATCACTGGTTGAGATACTACAGTAGGATGCTAAATGGGGGGAAGTGTCACCTCACCCACTGTTTCACTTTCCCTATAAAATAGCATCAGGTAATGGTCAGGGCCGTCACTGCTGACTTTGGTGTTACTGTTGAAGTAACAAAATGCTCCTGCCATTTTTGGTCTTGGGGCTTAGAGGAGAAGGAACAGGAATGGAGTGGAGAAAAATGTTTTTAAGGGTCCCTGATAAGGTGATCTGGGCAGAGTTGCCTGAGAAACCTCTTCAATCGGTCCCTGATAAAGAGGCTTCTAAGTGGAAGACCTACGCTGGGGATTCAGACATGTTTAAAGGGCCCTGGTTCCTTAAACTCAACTGCTTTAAGTATCTGCAATGCACAGGTTGTGCATCAACTCTGCTGTGGGCAGGTAGTTTTCCCCTCTGAGGCTTGTCAGGTAAAGCCCCTGGAATTGCTATGTTCGGACCTGAAAAATCTGACATGGGATGTTGGCTTGGAGCCAGACAGCTCAGGTCTGTCCAAGTGAATGATAATAGAGACAAGATATTAACCAACTAAGCTGGAAGATTTCAAAATGAACATAGGTCTTAGTTTGACTTCTTGAATAGATCATGGCAGGGAGTAGGTTTTTATGTAAGGGAGTGCTTTGTAGGGAAAGAAAGGTCAGTGGCAGTCCTCTGGGGCAAATGTAATATTCCACTGAGTAGGAAACAGCTCCCCACTGAGTGTCTGTGGCTGAATAAGATAAATATTTGTTACCACACAAAGAAGAGATGTTTAAAGTATGATTTAACTTGATTTTTAAAAAATTAGAGCAATGTGATCTTTCTTAACCTGAAAGATGTTGAGCAAACAGTATGCCCATTCTACAACTATAAAAATATAACAGTTAAGATTACATTTATTGAATATCAGAAAATAACAGCCTAACATTGCACTGACAGGGACATTTTTAATTACTTCACAACATGTCAGGTTATAGATGATTCCAGGTTTTGTGTGATGGCTCAGCTACATTCTCAAGACCCCTGCTCTGTCTCATGACCCCTACAGTGTCAACTGTTCGTTTGGATGATAAATGCTTCATGATCACTGGATTAAAGTCAGTGTTCCAGACACCATGTCCACAATCACTTCAGGAAAAAGGGAGACAGCAGAAGAGTAAGTAGCTTCCTTCCCTGTTGGATCTTTTTAAAAAGGAAACATTTTTCCAAAACTCCCCCTCAGAAGACTTCTGCTTATAAGTTTTTGACTAAACTGAGTCACACAACCACTCTTACATGCAAAGCAGGCTGGAAAACCGAGCACCTTTCTCAAACTTCACCAAGGAGATGCACCAAGAAAGAAAAACTGGATCACCTGCTCCCTTAGCCAGATGAGGCACTCTTGTATGGCAGTTGTAAAGTAAGTGCACACCTGAACTGTAGAATACTAAAAACTGTTTGAAAGTCTACAGCTTCATTTTACTCCTTAATACTTATGAAAAATGTCTTATTCATTCATTGGTTTTTACACACATTCAGCTTTGAAAAAATCAGTGTTACAATAAGTTTAAAGTCCATGACTGGAAATGACATTTTGATATTATAGTGTGAATTCAGATAAGGTGCTAAAGAAAAATTGTCAAGAAACATCAGATGCTAACAAATAATAATTATTTAGTACATTTCCCTAATTATAGTTGAGGGAATAAACTACTGATGATTAAAACACTAAGTATACTTTTTTTTTTAAAAAAAAAGAATATATTCTTAGAAAGCAGGCTGTTGTAGATATGCCTGAAAAATACTTGCATGTATGTTCCCATGGCATAGGTAACTTTTTAAATACGTAACTTTAAAATATATACATCTATTTGTATTTTTGAGGAAAATAAATATAAAAACACATTGTTGGATGGACATTTTCTTCCATACTTGGGGGTAAACTATATTTTAGTTTTGAACATGTAAGACTTTATTTCAAATCTCAACCAAATAT
This sequence comes from Desmodus rotundus, assembly GCF_022682495.2. Lineage (NCBI taxonomy): Eukaryota > Metazoa > Chordata > Mammalia > Chiroptera > Phyllostomidae > Desmodus > Desmodus rotundus. The sequence goes on along the minus strand of NC_071391.1, from coordinate 113,067,001 downwards.
AATAACTTCACTATGGAATGCCAGAACTTGGATCTTTGTGAACATCAGTAGTTCTGATTTAAAAATATTATCTCCTTAAGGAACTTCCTTGCCAACATGGTATAATTTTAAACATACAAATTTTCAGATAAACTTTATTTGTTATTGACAACTAAAGATAATGCAGAGAGTCAACATTTCAGTAGATATTTTCTTGAGACTAATAAAACATTACAATCTTCAAATATACATTATTTTATAAGAATGATTTTATTAATGCCTATGCAGCATCATTCAGCTCAAACTCTTGTACAGTATGTCAAAATACTTATTTATTAAGTAAAGACTAAATGTTTTGTCTCTTTTACAATCAACCAAAATTGATTCTCATGTCCAAATACCTATATAACTTCCATATCAAAGTATGCACGTACTTTCATACATAGCCATTGGGATGTGAAGGAGAACAACTACTTGACCGCATCCACTGAAGCTGAAGAACATATACCCTGTTACCCTGCAGTTCCACATATAGCTATACACTCAACACACTCTAAAGAAGAACCTTCAATCTCAGGAAACTTACGTGTGGAATCTAAAGAACAAACCAAACTAACTAGTGAAGGAGAGAAAGACTCAGAGAGAGAGCAAGATGACAGCTGTGGGTGGGGAGGTGAGGGGGTTGAGGAATGGAGCAAAAAGGAAAAAGCACCCATGGACATGGACAACAGCGTGGTGATTGGGGGGAGAGGGCGAAATGATAGTTGAAAAATAGAATAACAATCTTTTAATGAAAAAAAGCAAAACAACAAATAAAAAACAAAACAACCAGGAATGAATTTCACAAAACTGTGAGCAAAAAAGTTCAGGTAGAATAGAGCACTTACAGGACGGTTCCATTTTTATGAAGGTCAAGTTTATTTGGGGGAAAGAGAAGATCATAGTCACTCCCGAAGGGTGGAGTTGCAGGGTGCCTAAGTGCTAGGCGGGGACTCCGGAGTGCTGCCAAGGTTCCATTTACTGCTGTGAACGCTGGATACCTGAGCATGTGTTCTTTGCAGATTCATTGAGTTGAACACATAGGATCAGTGCAAATGAATTGAGTGGAATATTTATGACTTGTGCATAGTCTACATATGTAATATAGGCCGAAAGAAAAAGAGTTTGCTATTCTTGTAAAATCAGCATGAAAGAAAAGTTGAAGGTTAAAAATAAAACTTCATAAAGTTTACAATAGCTAGTACATCATTGTTTATATATGTAAAAATTGGAAAAAAACCCAACAAAACCCCTCCTCAATTTCCCAGCAACAAACAAAGCACTCTCAGATATTGATTGGGATGTAAGTGAATTTCAAACAACACTGAGATAAAATACCAGGACACCACTGAGTCTAATTGGCTTTAAAAAAGAGATTTGTTTTTCTTTCATAAAACTACAATCCAAAATTCGGGAACCAGTAATAAGTATGCAGTCTTAAAACCAGAATCTAGAGCATACTGCAGAAATCGAAGTTCTATTTTTGGAAATTATTGTAATTCTGAGTATATCGGCATCCACAGTCACCCTTCTACATTGAATAATAATTGACACCAGGTCTGTAACTGCCGTGTTCTCAGAGTGCTCTTGCGATGGAGCTGCCGTGAGGATGTTATTGTGTCATTGTCAAGGCGGCACAAACACACTCGTCTGCCTGTGGATAGCTGATGACACAGCCAGCTGACACAATTTTTAAAGAAAAGTGGACTCCTTATGGTATGTATAGTCCCTGAGTTCCTTGGTTTTCAGATTCAGTTTGCATCTCCCAGGGATTCTCATCAGAAAATGTGCAGAAAAGAATCACAGTTATTATTTCCTAGACAAAGGCATTGCATCATATTTATCTTGTATTTATTTTAACGTTAATGTTCCTATATTATTTAGGAAGGAAATGGACAGTCGTTTGCCCTCGTATAAAATGCCATCAGGATAAGGTAATTCCTATGGTCTTAAATTTTCTGTCCAAACATTCTCCCTTTGAAATGTAAATATTACAGCCATTTTCTATTGAAAAATACCTAAATGAATTGATGAAATAATAGATTACAGAGCAATTTAAATTATTAGGAAATATTATGCCACTACTTGCAAGAATGATGTAGCAGTGTGAATGTTGATTGGAAAGATGTTCATTATGCATTATATATTAGGAAAATAAATCATTTATATTAAATGATCAAATCTTTGTAAAGGCATGTGTGTGCTCATGTTCATTTCAAAAACAATATGAAAGAATACAACCAAAAATAAAAGCTTGTTGAAAGAAAACAAACATTCGGGATTTGTTTTGGCTACTTGTGTATTGTTCAAAATATAAAAATGACATTAACATAAATAACTGAGGTACATTTTATTTTGTAGATAAAATATACATATTCCTAGAAGACAGTTGAGCCTTCATTTGGGGATCAGTGAAGTATATAATTATGTAGCATTTATTGTTAGCATAGAGATTATTAGTTTTTGAACTAAAATAAAGTGGCACATATCATCTCTTTAAAAAACGTGAAATGAGAAAAATTTCTAGAGGTAATGAAGAAATATCAATAGCAAAAAGAGACAAAAGTCTATTTCTCTGAATTCATTGTTATGTATTATAATAAAATTAAAGTGTTTATTTATCTTTTCATTTCCTCTATATTCCTAGAGGGATAATGTTATGGGCTGAAGTGTGCCTCCCCAAAATTCATGTTAAAGGTCTGACATTCGGTACCTCGAAATGTGACTGTCTTCAGAAATAAATCCATTAAAAGAGCAGCAAATTTAAAAGAAGTGCTTAAGGAGGCCCTGACCCAATCTGACTCTTGCCCTTATGAAAAGAGGAAGTTTGACTACACAGAAACACCAGGGGTGCGAGCACCCTTGGGAAAGACCATGTGAGGACCGAGCAAGAAGACAGCCAAAGAGAGAGTCTTCAGGGACAATCACATATGCCCACACCTGGATCCTGAACTTCTGGGCTTCAGGACTGTGAGGAAATAAATTTCTGTTAAGTCACCTAGACTGTGGTATTACGTTATAATAGCCCTAGAAAACTAATGCAGCTTACCTTTAATTATTTCTAAGAGAAAGCATACTTTGAATTAAAATATAATGAAAATTGATTTTCTGATTCATTTTATCTACCTTGTGGGTGAGGAGATTAGTTGCTACAAATTAACATTTCTTGGTATTTTTCTGGAGAATTTTGATGCCCCTAGCTAAAAGATTATATTGCCTAAGTTCCTCTGGAAACCTGTGACTGAATTCTGGCAAATAGGAGGTAAATAGATGTGTCATATGAGACTCTTAAGAAGGCGGTTTTGAAGGAGCTGACCTACCCAGGTACACGATTCATCGACCTGCTGCGCTTCCTTCTTCCTGCTACATGAGTGCAATTGTAGTGACTGCCTTCAGTAGCTACTTGAGCACAGTGAAATTTAAAAATAAAAGCAATGTACTAAGAAGAATGTTATAAATACCGGAGTCTGTGTTTCTGGTGACCATTGAAACAGAATTGTACAGAATGGTAAATTTACTGAACAAAATTGATACAAAGAGGAAAACATTCTCCTATGTAAAGGTGTTTTAATATGTATTTAGACTCAAAAATAATACATGTGAATAAATCATTTATGACTTCTACAGAAATATTTTGTAAAAATTTATATTTATATTTTTATTACATTATTGGGGTAACATTGGTTAATAAAATTATATAGGTTTCAGGTGTACAATTCTATAATGCATCATCTGTATATTGTATTGTGTGTTTAACTCCACAAGTCAAGTTTCCTTCCATCACAGTTGATCCTCCTTTTACCCTTTTCTACCTGCCCTCACTCCCCTTTCCCTCTGGTAACCATCGCACTGTTGATAATGAGTTGATAATGTTTGTTTTTAGTGTTTAACCTCTTCAAATTTTCAAACAGCCATCAAACCCTCTCCCCTCTGGCAGCTGTCAGTCTATTGTATCTATGAGTCTGTTTCTAGTTTGTTTGTTAGTTTATTTTGATCATTAGATTCCACATATAATTAAAATCATATAGTGTTTTTCTTTTTCTGACTGTATTATTTCATTAACATAGTACTCTCCAGGCCAATCCATGCTATTGCAAAAAATAAAAATTCCTCCTCTTTTTAGGGCCATTCCATTGTATAATTGAACTATAGCTTTTCTTTGCACCCATCTACTGATGGTCACTTGGGCTGCTTCCAAATCTTGGCGATTGTAAATAATGCTGCGGCGAACATAAGGGTGCATACAGGGTCCGGCACAAATGATGCCTCTTTTGCTTATATAAAATATTTTATTACAAAATCATGAACATGTAATTCTATAAAATAATAATATTACACTCAAGCACACCATATGGCATTTTAGGAGAAATGTTCAAATTGCTGTCTATCTCATGTGAGATATTCATGTACTTTACCAACCAACCTCAATGGCAGTCCTTCTGCCGGACCCTGTATATTCTTTCAAATTAGTGCTTCTGGCTTCTTGGGCTATGTTCCCAGACGTGAAATTGCTGGGCCATAAGGCAGTTGCATTTCTATTTTTTTGAGGTAATTCCATAGTGCTTTCCACAGTGGCTACGCTAGTCTGCATTCAATCTGCCATAATATTCTATTCACAATAGATGTGTGTGTGTGTACACATATATATGTATTTTTACTACAATCAGCTTCTCTACTACTGGAGATATACACACACACATATAATATATATGTTTCTTATATATTAGTTTCTATATACATACATATATACATATATATATATAAATTTCTGTATGTCATTTCCTCACCATAAAGTCTTTATTTTTCAGTAAAGTTAATCATGCAAGAACAAAATCTCAGGCCAGGAGGCTACACGAGGCTGACTCAAGTAAATAAGCTCTGGAAAAGAGCTAGAACTGTGAAAAACATGGATGGGAAGTAGAAAAATGTCTGTTTACATTCTGAAACAAGGTCATCTGTAACACTAATATTTTTGTGAATACTCTATGACACTAAAAGTAATATGTTGAAAGATTAATAGCAAATATTTTATAAAGTTAATTACAGTTTTCCATCAGAAATTCAAGCTATTCAGTAACTAAGGAAACTATGCAACTTTCATATGAGCTGTTATTTGTTTACATTCAATTAAGGTGATAAAGTTTAGTTTTGTTTGGAATTCTAACGCCTGTGTACACAGTCCCTAAAATTAAGACCTTGATTAGACACATGGTATGATAGTAGAACAAAAACTTAAAATAAGAAGTGCTCAAATCTAGACTCTCTATTCAACAAAACTGCCCTGTTCTGCAAAGCATAAATCCATTAGGTAAAAATCTATCTATGGTTTTAAAAAATGTTAGTGATCCGGGAAACTTTTGGGGGGATTATTTTAATGAAGATATTGACATTATATGTTGAGGATAAATATGCTTTAATATGTATTTTAATCATATAATTTCATTAATCATTTATTTTTAGTATAAGGTCATTAGTAGTAAAATATAAATCCTACCCAACACTGTTTAGTTTTGTTAAAATAATGAGCTAAATATTACATAATTAAATGAGTATTGTTATAGTACTTCGAAATCCTTTTAAAATGTAGTATATATTGTTAATAGTTTTTTACTTACGTTTTGTGAAACAGGTTAAGGTTTTTTGATAAGCTGGAAAGCATGATTACTTTGAAGTTTAAATAACTGAAATAACTAAAATTGCTCTCAAACATAATTTCAGTGATGGGCTATGCAGAGAACAAACAACAGCTCCATTCACATACACATACACACACACAAACAGATACATGTTCTTAAATAATAAATCAAGATCTCTTAGAATTTAAAGATAAATTGACCTAAGCATTTTTAAGGACTGGTAATAGGACCATTCTGTGGAACTAAATAATAAGTTCAAGGTATATATCACAGAGTTGATCAAAGTTTCAACGTAAGACGTTAGTTGTTACATGTCCATGGGGAGACAATTTGCCCATCCCATTTTGATTCAAGGCCTCACTCTGATATTAATGAACTATGGCACAATCTTGCCCCCTGCATGCTATTTCAGTATTCATCCTTGTATATAGACAGCAACTATTGATGAAGAGTTAACTAACAGTAGCTAGAGGAACTTAATTTTGGCTCTTGCATTTCTTTATAATTAGCATATTTTACTTAATGAAACGAAATAAGGAAAAATGACACAGAGCCATTTACTGGAACAAAGAATAAGATCTAAACTTTATTTATGTACTAGCTGTGGAACAATGTGCAAGTTATTTAATGACATTGTTCCTTGTTTTTCTCATTTCTAAAGAAGAATTATTTTATTAGGCTTATTATAAGGGCTAGAAGAACTAACTGATAAACATCCTTGATACAGGAGTATCTAAAATTTGTGTCATTGCTATCATTATTGCTATGATCATTATTATTATTACCTTCTCTATGACATGGGTCAATCTTATATAGTAGATAGAAGGTTAATTTCACCATTCTGAACTGCAATAGACTCTTCATTGGTCTGAGCCACTAAAGATTTTACACAAAAAGTTTGGGTTTGTCATGGTGTGATTCCTTTACTCCAAAAGCAATTTAAAAGTCTCAGTATGAACTATTATTGATATACTACTTTATCTTGATTAGTATGAGAAAGTAACCAATACATAGGAATCTAAATAACTATCTGGAAGTGATAATTGGCTTGTTTAGAAGACAATTGTAAGCACCACACAAATTAAACTGCTATAGGGAAAGTAAATCAATAAATATATATATAATTTTAAGATAAATATATGCGTGTATTTTATATACATATAAATATACATTAATATATGCATGCATATTTCATATATACATATATTATACATATACTTATGTATATATTTGCATATATATACATATTTCATCTTTAAAAATCCTTTAAAATATGGCTGTTAAAAAATTTCTAATCACATATGTGGCTCACATTACATTTTTATTGGGCAGCTCTGTTGGAAGTTTACAGATTGGAATTTTTTTATCTCACCTGGATAATATCTGATTTTCCTGTATGCAGGCAAAAATGTTTTTCTTTTCAATATTAAAAACAATGGTGAAATTAGTTTATCATGTAAAATAGGTTTAAAATATTTAAACTATGTTCTAACCACCTAATGGCCATTACATTAGTGTTGTGCTTGCCTTAAACTAGGCAGATAAATAAAAGCAAATACAGTATTAAAAATTACAAATAAAACATTTAATATAGGTTAAATGTATCACTCTTTAATTGAAAAGTATGAATTTTCAATAAATGAAATCAGAATAATGAACTCAACTTTTATATAAATGTTAACCATTACAACCACAAACCTCTAGGTAGAGTATTTTTATTATAAAACATAAAACTATAAAATACTGAAACAGTGTGAAATTAGTAAGCAGAACACAGACATTCTTGACCCATATTGCCCTTTCAACACTTTGTTTGGAGTAAAATAATCACAAACGTACTTATGGTCTCACTTGATGTTAATAAGTGAAATAAATTACTATGCCAATATCCTTGATTAGGGAGGTCTGGTGATTCATTTTGCAACATTCTGAATCAAAACTGATACAACAGAGAGACATGGGGAACTATTTGCTAATCGTTAAAGCCTGAATTAAATCTTTTTATTTTTTTCCTTTCCATTGCATGTTGGGCTAAGTGATCCACGGCGAAGAAATGAGGTCTACTGGCTTACTGCCTGTAGTCCTTGGAAGGATTGCCTAAATCTTCCAACTGTAGCACACCTGGCATGCGCCTGCAAAGGTGGATTAAATAGCCCCAAAACTGAGAGATTGGAAGGACATAAATCTTGCAATGGTAGCAGAATGTGAGCAAAGAGACTTCATCTTGGTATCTCAGTAGAGGGTGACAGATGTCCAAGTCATTACATGTCAGATGATAACAAACAAAATTTCAATGATTCCGTAGTCCATCTGTTTATCTATGCTTCAGCTGAGGTACCATATAAACATGATGAGGTGAACACAAAGTGTAATTAATTTGCAATGAATCAGTAACATGTATAACAAAGACTGAGAAAAAATTTTGGACTCAGCCATATTGAGGTTAATTTATAGAAGTAGAGAAAATTTTAATAGAATGAATTGAGATAGTCAAGGACATTTAATGTACAATACCAACAATTATTTCTAACAAGGACAAAAACATCATTTTTGAAAAACTAAATAAATGAAAAGTTTATTACCTATGGATGTCAGAGGAAGAAAATATCTAAGAACAAGAAGAGAGAGAGCTATTTTACAATACTAAGAGATAAGAAGACACAGTATGGAGGACAAGGTAACTAAAACAATTCCAGGAGAGAAAATTAAGAAATAATTAATAATTGCAAAATTAAATTTTAACTATCCCAGAGCTCTTAAATTTTCAGCAAAACACCTACTCTTAGGGGAAAAATGAAAATAAAATATGCATATTTAAGTTGAGTGAATTTTCTTAATTCCAAAGAAAAACAGAATCTCTTGAAAAAGGAAAAGTAAGAGGGTGGAACAAAATAGTAAATATTAAAAAATATATAAAAAATAAATACATGTATTATCAAAATAAGCGATAAGTGACTGAATTACCCCTTCAAAAAAACATTAATTGTAGATCCAGAGTAAAGAAAATCCACGAATTGAAAAGTGTAAAAATGAAATGTTAGGTAATACTAAACCAGGCAAACACAAACATTGTTTCACAATAGAAAAGTAAGATAGTAAATTAAGATTCAAACAATGTCTTTATTAAAAGAAGAATTATTTAATTGCAAAATATAAACCCAATACAAAAAATAAATTGAGTAACCAGGTGAATATTTTATGAAGTTAGTCTACCAAATAAGAAAATCAAATCACTCATGTCCTTGGTCACCCTCAGTTATTCTCAGTAAAATGTGATAAAAATGTAAAAGAGATAAATGGTGATGAAAAAACTTAAAATAAAATAAAATAATAATGAAAAATATATATATAGGTTCCATCACACCCATTTTTAAATCTTTTATTAAAAAATCATAAGCATGCAATTCTGTAACATAACAATATCACACTCAAGCATACCATATGACATTTTAGGTGAAATATTCAAATTAAAACTATAAATTATTACACCCATATTATTATCCTGCCAACCACACTCATTCAAGCAGGCCTTATTTCTGCCAGCATGTGTGTGTGTATGCACATATATGTATATACATACATATATAGTATGTGTGTGTGTGTGTGAATATATATGTGTATATTCAATTGATAAGAGGTTTTAAAATTCAATTAAGACAAGTGTGTCTGAGTTGAACATAAGAACATAATATTATTTTTTTAATATTAGAAGAATGTTGTTTACAATCCCCAGGTTACTTGGGCATGATGTTACAGTGGAATTTTTGTGTCTTTAAAAGTTCCTATGTTGAAGTCTTCACCCCTAGTTCCACAGAATGTGAATATTAGGAGACAGGTCCTTTCAGAGGTAATTAAGATAAAATAAGGTAATTTATGTAGTCTAATCCAATCCGACTGGTGTCAGTGTTAGAAAAGGAGATACGGACACAGACAACACAGTTCAAAGGACTACTAAGTCTAGGAGAGCCTTTGATATTTTGTTAGGGCAGCCCTGCCCAACAAATACATGCAAATTAACAAAAAATACTGAAGCTTAAAGGTATCCTTACCTGCTAACTTGCGATTGTATAATACATAATACATTATATATATTCATATACTATTTTAACTTATGAATATTTTCAAGGAGGGCAGAGAACATTAGTCTGCCTATTACAGTTCCACATCAAATACCTTACATAATCTACACAATAACAAACTTTTCAAGATTCTTAGGTAAAATTGATTTAAAATGGGACCATTTTAAGAAATCTCTTTTAAAAAGTAAGTGAAGAAAATTTCCAGATTTTTAAATTTTTTCTAGGGTTTTATAGTTGCCTGCCTTACCTGCCTAAAATGACAACACTTTTTTGAGGAAAGATTACAGAATATTTGTCAGTTAACTTTCAAACAGTTTTGTTTTCAAGTTCCATTGGCTTACACAGTTATCACATGATATGATAATGCAAACGCCTAGCATACATATGCTTGCTGTATTAGTCTGCGCAGGCTGCCATAACAAAATACCATGAACTGGGTGGCTTAGACAACAGAAATGTACTGTCTCACATTCTTGAGGTGCGATGTCCAACATCAAGGTAGGTGACAGTGAATTAATTCGCTGGTGAGACCTCTCTTCCTGGCTTGCGGGCAGGCACCTCCTCTCTCTGTACTCACTTGACCTCTAAGTGAGAGTGCATGAGAAGAAAAAGAGAAAACTCTCTTCCCTCCTCTTAGAAAGTCAACAGTCTTTTGTTAGGGCCCCACCCTTAAAACTTTATTTAAACTTTTTGCCTCCTAAAAACCCTATCTTCACCTATGGTTTACACTGGGGATTTGAGCTGCAACACATGCAATTTGAAAGCTCACAATTCATTTGCTTATACATGGTAAGCCCTGGAGAACTGGCTGGAGCAGACGTGTCCAGGGATGCCAGGGAGCGACCTTCCATCCAGACTCACCAGCATGCCGGAGACTATAGTTTTGAAGGTTTACAGTCATTACTCTTGTGAGTAGGTTAGATGAGTATCAGTTAAAATGTCTACTGTTGATGTTTAACTTTTAAAGTGGAAATAAATGCAGGAGGTATTAAATGAAAAGTATTTAGAGCATTTCTGTAAAGTGTGATTACACTAAAAATACAAACAACATGTATCAGTAAAAACTCATCAACAGGACATTGCTGTGGCCCAGTACTGGTCCTGGTTCAAAAACCTCGTGTCCTGTTCCTTTCCAAGCCTGTTTCCCCAGGATTCCCAGTGAGTCTGTGACTTCCTGATGCCAGTTCAATCATTTCATTTTCCACTAAAGATAACCAAGGTTTTCTGTAGTCAACCATTTGACTGAAACAACAACTGTTTACCATTTGTATGTCAAAGAAAATCAGTCTTGAAGACAAAGTATATCTGGTCCTGAAAACAAATAAAATCCCAGCTAGCTCACTCTCATGGTTCTCCCACCCAGTATGTACTTCTGTGTGTGAGCATTGAAGGGAGACACCTGCAGGCGGTAGGGTTAGATATTATTTCACTTACCAGAATTTCCTGCTTTTGCAGGGGCATAAATACATTTGTTGTTGAATGAGATGACTGTTTTCCTCTTTTATTTAAGTGATGGAGGTGACACTGGTTAAAAAAAATCACATAGGCGTCAGGTGCAGTTCCACCACACGTCACCTCTCCGCTGTATTGTTTGAGATATCACCTCACAGCTGTCTTTCTTTAGTTACCAAACACTTTTATTTATTACATTTGTTTCTCAATAACATGTTTTTGCAACCTCCTTAACAACAACAAAAATAAGAGCAATTGAAATTACTATATACACATTTCTGTAAAATATGTATAATTTATATTTTTAGTAATTACCTCCTTCTATATCTCTTTCCAAACTATAATGCCTGATTTGCTAACATTATACTGAAATCACTAGACTTCACTAAGCTTTAAACATTTTATAAAAAATGTGATATTAAAATTTAACTTTAAAGTAAAAGCATTTGGAAAGAATTGACTTAATTTTGCAAGAAGAATTATTATAACACTTCAAATATCTTTCTCAGTACAATCATAATAGCTCACACATACATATTCACAATTTTGATCTTGAGATAAATTTTTGAGTCACTAACAAAACCTATATTTTCTAACTATAGGCCTTTTAAGGAAAAGAATAGCTACTGAGGAATGTCCTCACTGCAGAATGAAAGAAAGAAATTACAGAAGTAATTATGCCTAGTCAGATATAATTAATCTTAGCCTTTAAAATCTATGACTTCTTATCAATTATGCTTCAAATAAAAATAATTATGCAATAATAACATTGACAGTATAAATATTAAACTTCTTTGTAAGGAAATGACTACCCTTTGTCAGGCCCAAAGGAATGAAGCTGCAGGCATGAATGCTCTATCATTTATGGATGGTTGTCTATGATAAAATATCAGCACATCTAGAAGTATATGGCAGGTATTAACTTGTATGATTATAAATAAATTTATTTTATAATTATTTTCCCTCTAATGTACTATATTTTGATAGCATTAATAAATAAAATCAAGTAATATGTATTCAGGGAAATCTTTAATTAAGGAAAAAGTAGCAGTAACTGTTTGATTTTTATGTGCATAGTGAGAGTTAGGTTAATTGGAGGATCATGAGAAAATTTTTAAAATTAGTACTATAATAGAAATACAGTGGTGTGTGTTCTTAATTATTTAAAAACTAAGTACTACATGAGACTAATAACAAAGGAACTGTAAATTTTATATCGGTCCAACAATAACAAACAGATCAATTACAGAAAATGAAGTCCATCCGCTTCAAGTATATTTAATTTTTTAGCATCAGAGACACTACCGTGATTATTTCCCCTGGTATACATTTCTTAGATGATAAACCTTCTGCCTCTAGCCAGATGCAATCAGTGAAGGGTAATTCTGATATCATAAGGTGTTGAATCTCATATCCAATTGTGCCCTGCAAAATCTGTCCAAAATAAGTAATTTAAAATCTATAACACCATTTGAACCTAGGATTATTTTGTAAAATGTATTTGATGATTACATGAGTTAACTGTCTTGTAACACAGAAATACTTATGTAAAACAACAACAACAACAACATTTTACGGAGTTTGAGAGCTATAACAAAAAAAATCATTGCTTCTATTGCATGTTGCTGGGAAGATTTGCTCAAAATTTTAATGGGTCATTCTTTTAAGATGTCGAAACATGTCAGTGCTGATTCCCAGATCCATCAGCTAAGGTTAAAAAGACCCTATTTAGATGCAAACAATGTGATAATTTATGACAATTTAAGGTATACCCATTTTGTTTGTAGTATGGGGGGAAATATATAGAGAGAGCTGAGCAAAAGTAGGTGTACAGTTGTAGGTACATGAAACAGAGTTTATTCTTGTATTATTATTCACTAATTATATATTATTTATATGTATCATAACTGTTAACCTACTTTTGCCCACCTCTGTATTTGAAAGGAAGATTGAAAATAAGAAACGAGAAGGTATATATAAGATTTTCTAAAATTGTGTTAAAATAATTTATAAAATTAGTTTATGAATTTTTATTAAATAATTTATTAAAGTTGGATAGAAAATAAAATGTTTTCAAACATTTTTAAGGTGTTGATGTTCTTAACCATTAACACTAAAGCAGATACATATGCACACACATGTCTTATGTTAATATCTTATGATTCAGTAGGAAAATAGATCATATAGAAGAACCTAGTATTGATTTACTTAAATACTTAATAGTAGGCAATATTAATAGGAATTTTAATAATGATATTAAACCTATAAAACAAATTTGGAAATAAACTAAGAAAAATTCAAATTATTTTCATTTTTATGAGATTTCCCTTATTAATCTTAAGGTATAATGAAGGGTCCAAGATCTGTATAATAGACTTGTTTTACTCATTTTCTTTTCAGATAATTTTATTATTGGAATCCACAGATAATTGTTAAGGAATAAATTTGTAAGACACAATTAAAAATATATATACCTCCCTAGCCAGTGTGGCTCAGTTGGTTGGGCATTGTCCTGCAAAGCAAAAGGTGGCTGGTTTAATTCCCAGTCAGGACATATGCCTGGGTTGCAGGTTTCGCGCCCAGTCAGAGCATGTAAGAGTGGCAACCAATCAAAGTTTCGCCCACACATCCCTGTTTCTCTCCTTCTCTTTCTCCCTCCCTTTCTCTCTCCCTAAAATAAATAAAACATTAAAAATTTTTTTAAATAAAAAAAGAGTATACCACTCGAGTACTGCTTTCACATCTTAGTCAGGATTTCTAGTTATCACTGTTCTTTTTTACATACTGTATTCTGGAATAACAAGGCTATGTGGCGAAAAAATACAAATAATTGAGAATTTTTAAATTAGTAAAAATGAGGTAAAATTATTGTTATTTGAAGATATGATTGTAAACTTATAAAATTCAAGATATCCAATGAAAAATGGATATATATATTGATAAAACTAGTAATTAATACAGTTATGCCCTACTTAAATCTTTTGATTTCCTATCCTTGTGTCTGATCCTCCAATTCTTAAAAAAAATTGTTACTTTTATTGCAAGCCATATATTTATTGCCTCCTTGATGAGGTTACTAAATTATATTTTGAAGGATCAGAGGACATAGTCTGGTCATTCTCATAAGTAGACAATTGACACTTTAGTTTTCCTCTAAATTAGAAGCATATTTCTCATTAAAAGTTGATTTGTAAAAAGGTATTTTTTTCTTTTATCCCAAAGTAGAATGTTTCTGATACTTTCATGTAATATATTAGATATATGGTTGATAGTTTATATTATACACATAACAAAAAGGAAACATAAAGTTGCATGTTTACATTTATTATATTTTTAAATCCATGCTAAGATTTTATTTAATACTTAAAATAAAATTGAATATTATGCCATTTCTTTGAAAATTTCTCTTTAAAAGAGTCTAGGCTTTTACTGCAGCAATCCCTAATGCAATTAATTTTAGTAAAATAGACAATTGATTTACTCTCTAAAAATGTGTTACACATCATCATGATTTTTTCACTTCCTAATAAAATTTAACTACTAAGAAGAAGGTTATTTTTTAAAAAGGAGAAATATGCAAAAACTAAGTAAGCCAAAATTTAAACTTTAAAATGCAACAGGAACAATTAGAAATAATAAATAAATAAATAAAAGGTGATAACAAATAACAAAATTAATTTTTTGTTATTTACAGAAAATATTGCAAATATTTAAATGGCATCTCCCATGGACTAGACATAAGGGAAAATATACAAATGTGTGTTATATCAGTTATACACCAAAAGATCACAGCATTTTTCTGGCCTTTTTTTTTATCATAAAAAATAAAGGAATGAAAATTCAATATTATGCTGGGTTAGCTGTAATAGACTCAGGGCTGTGTACACTGTTTCTTAAGGGATTCGAGGGCATGATTTTGGCAGACCCAGATTTCCTTTTAGGATGTTATCTTTGAAAACATAGCTCTGATTTATCTCCATAATCTTCTGCTTTCATTATGGATAAAAAGTGATAGTGTGAACTAAAACATCTTTATCCTATCACCTACTCCCTATCAAATTTATATTTAATCAACAGAAAAGCCTACCATCTCCAGCAGCGGTATTCTTGGCAGCAGGGGCCTAGACCACACCAGCAAGTCAAACACGGTAGAGTCTGTTCTCATAATTCTGTGCGATCATTTTTGCTTGTGGGTGACAAAAGCTCACTCTGATTTAATTTAGGCCAAAAGAAGAATTCTTTGGCTCAGGAAATGAAACCGTCTGAAGAGCGAGAGTTCAGTTGGACCCTAAGGACAGAAACCAGAGGCTACCAATGTGAGCATTCTTCTATTTTTTCCCCTATCTGTAACTTCTATTCAGTCACTTTTTCCTTTTTTGCCATCTTAGGTAGACTCTAGCAGAATCCAGAGGCTCAGTTATGAAACCATTGCCCTTTTACATTCCCTTTAACATTATATTAAAGGCATATTATTTACTAGGCTTTAATTTAATTTAATTTGTTAATGTTTTTTTTATGTTGTTCAAGTACAGTTGTCCCCATTTTCTCCCCACCACTCCCCTCACCCCAGCCACCCCCACCTTCCACCCTTGATCTTATGTCCTTTCAGTTTTGTCCATGTGTCCTTTATAGAAGTTCCTGCAAACCTTCCCCCCTTCTCCCCCCATTATCCCCTCGCACCTCCCCTCCAGTTACTGTAGTTTGTTCTTAACCAGAGACATTCTTCCTATTTTAATATCAGTCTGACTCTGCATGCTGATTTGTTGTTGTTGTCGTTGCTGTTGCTGTTATTGTACCTTCTAGCCCACATCTTTATGGACTTCTTACAATAGAAGGATTTGCTTTCTTTAGATTCAATTTCAAAATTCTCAGGGAAGGAACTGCATTAATCTAGAAGTAGGGGAGGTTCCGTGGTGACATTTCCACCAAAGGTGCTCTGGAAGCTGAATGCAGTCACTGACTTCCTGTAGAACCATGTGACATGACGTCAGACCAACGAGTTCTTACAAACACACACACACACACACAGGACAGCTAGGCAAAATTAATTAATTACTTTAAAAATAAAACATTTACTTCAAACAGAATATTTCACAAAGTGCTTTCACATTACATAGCTCTCTAAAAATGTTTAAGAATTTGTAACAAAAATACTTTGGAAATGGTCAGCTATGAAAGGCTTAAATGATTTGCAAGGCTAACACACACAAGAAATGCCAGAGCTTAGAACAGAGCTCCGAGTGTACACAGTGATACCCGTGCTCTCTCCACATTTCTGACTTGGTGCTCACATCACATATTCTCACGTTCATGACTATTCAAAGCCATGGATTCACAAAGCTTTTAATATTAGGGCTTAATACTAATCACACAAAGGGATACTGCTCAAAGAGAAACAGAGTAACCAGTAATGAGTTGAATGTCAGAAATTTAAAAATTCTCATTCTCTTTCTTCTAATCTCCACTGCTCTCTAACCACAACTTTTTCCAAATTTAGTAACTAAACACAAATTTATTACATTATAGCTCTGGAGATAAGAAGGTCAAAATGTGTCTGAATGAACTAAACTCAATTATTTTCCTTCTTCTTGTTTTGGGTTTATTTTGCTATTTAATTTTATTTCAATTTATTCTTGTAGCTTCTTAAAATAGGAGCTGAGTTTACTAATTTAAGGCCTTTATAGTTTTTAATACAAGCACTTAGCATTATAAATTTATTTCTAAACACTGCATTAGCTACATTACATGTTTTTGATATTGTGTTTACATTTGTTTTTAATTTAAAATACTTTAAAATTTCTTTTGAGATATCTTGTTGATCTGTGGGTCTTTAGAAGTGTTTTTAATTTCTAATTATATTGGTGTTTTCTGCATATCTTTCTCGTGCTTATTTCCAGTTTAATTATGTTAGGGTCTGAGAACACTTTTTTGGATGGTTTAATTATTTTAGGTAGTTGACGTTAATTGTATGGCTCTGAATATGGATTGTACTGGAGAACGTTCCACGTGTATATGAAAGAGTGTGTATTCTGCTGTTGTTCACATTGTTGTATAGATGGTAGCAATGTCTAGTTATTCGGGAGTGGTGATAAGATTGTCTACCATATTACCAATTGGTGATCTATGGTACTGTTAATGACTGCAAGAGGAATTTGGAAGTCTAGTATTATAATCTTAATTTATCTACTTCTTTCTTCACTTCTATCAATTTCGCCTCAGGTATTTGAGTCTTTGTGAGATTCACATACAATTAAGATTATTATGTCTTATATCCATAATACAATGTCCATCTTTATATCTGACGATATTTGAGCTGCATTCCTTCTGAAGGTTTTAGAGGAGAGTAATTTCCTTTCCCAGCTTTGAGAGGCTGGCAGCGTTCCTTGTCTCACTCCTTTCTGTTCTCAGCAAAGGCAGCAGTTTGGCCTCTGTAAATCTGTCTTTCTCTGTGACCTCCATTTTCATCCCCGCATTTCCTTTTCTAACTCTTCTATCTTCCGCTCCTAACTTTTAAGGCCTTTAGTGCTTACACTGGACTCACCTGGATAACTAAGACTGATCTCCGATGTTAATAGTCTTAATTTAATCACATCTGCAAAACCCCTTTGCCAACAATTACATATTCACAGACTTGAGGGATTAGGACACGATCATCTTTAAAGGGACTATTATTCTGTGTAATGTGGAAATCTACTTTATCTCATATTAATACAGGTTTATCAGTAATATTCTTTATATCTTAATCTATGCCTTTATATTTATACAGAATTTCTTACAGGCAGGTGATCCTTGTCTCTTTACTCAGTCTAATAATCTGTCTTTTAACTGTTGTGTTTAAATATTTCACATATAAGGTGATTATCAGTATGATCAATTAAATTCAACCATCTTCTTAGCAATATTAAACTTTGTGCCGCCTGTTCTTTGCTTTTTTCCTCCTCTTTAATTAAGCCTTCTCTTGGTTTAATTCAGAACATTTTGTATTCTGTTTTCTCTTCTCTATTGGCATACTATTTATACCTTAAAAATAAGAATTATAGTCTTTTAACTAAACATAGTCTACATTAAAATAATAGCACTTAACATGAAGTTTAAGAAGCTTTTAACAATGGATTTTCAAAACCTTCCTCCCATCATTTGGTCTATGTTGCATATTGTTTATTTTTACATGTGCTATAAATACACATGAAATGTCCCTATTTTTGCTTTAGATGGTTGGTAGTATTTTACAGTAATTAAGCCTACAAAAAGGAATTTTAATTTTGTTTATTTCACTTCCAATATTTCTTTATTTTTTCTGTTACTTGTTATTAGCTTGATAGCTGTAGTCTCTTACTCTGATTCGACTAAGCTTTTGTCAAGCGCTGTGACCAGGGAACTCGAAGGCACCGACCTCTTATTTCTTCTTACCCTTTCTTTAGCTATAATTATGAATCCAGTCTGTAAACTTGCTTCTCCATCAGAAACAGGATATCTTCCCCTTTGTTCCCTTTCCAGGCTGCCAAGAGCTTATACTGCAATCCAAGGAAAGCATTGTTTGTTTTTCTTTTTCCCTCAAGTTCGGACCCCTCCCCCCAAAGAAGATACAGGGGAGATGAATCTGGGCAGAGTTTCTTGCCCTTCACATACCGCTTCTCTTCCCCCCCCCCAAGGTCACCGCACTGGTTTATTCAGTGAGAATGCGGTGGTTCACAGAGAAAGAACAAGCAAAAGGTTTTGAGACTCCCATTAGTTCAGCAGCCCCCTGGGGTCCTACACTGTCTCACCAGCTTGACTTCGATGTTCAGCAAAGCCATCAAAACTTCTACCTGAACTTTGCATACCTGTGTTCAGTTACATTCCACTTTATGTGAACAAGTACTTCAATTTTGTCTCTCCCTGTAAGTCTGTGTCTCTGTTTGACTTAGGGTTAGCTGTTGCTCTATGACCTTAAATGTCTATGGGTTAAAAAAAAAGTGAATGTAAAGTTAATCTTTTTTTATCGTATAGCGAGAGCTACATTCCTTGTAGCTGTCTATATCATGCAGTGGAAACCAGAAGTACGCACCATTTATTTTTAAAATAATAATACAGATTCCATTAATGCCTTGAAAATTAGACGGTTTTGAAGAGACTTTCAGTTTCCTTAATCAAGTATGTAATTCTTTATTTCTAGAACCTCAGCTCCCATGAGTTGAAATATATCTCAAGTCCAGAAGCTCTTCTATGTGTACATTCTGTCTTCTTAATAAACACTTAGCCTTTTCACGGATTTACATCATATACTAGAACTGAAATTGTGCATAGCCAACGTCTTGAGTCTCTCGTCCCCAAACTGAGACACCTCACAGTGTTCTCACTCCTGTGTTAATATCCATAAATAAAGCAAATATTGTTAGGGTATAATATACACACATATAATGGGAGAGTCACATTAACTGGACGTTAATACATATAGGGAAATCATTATAAACATTGTTGGGTGTTTTCAATAAAAGTTACAGAGGTAAAATCAGGACACAGTTATGCTTGAGAAGCAGGACATGTCCTTCTCATTCATAAAATTTCCACAGGACCTGTTTCAGAGAACAACGGGGCAACTGAGTGAAGGAGAGTGGGAGAAACAGGCAAAGGCAGATTACTGGAATGCGTACCTTTTCATATTTTACAACAAAAGGCCTCTAGTGGCAGTCTAAATACATGTAACTTATAAAATGCAAGTCATAATAGAACTTATAACTTAAAATGTAAGTTACAATTTACTACTCCATTATTACAGATGAGTCTTTGTGGATTCAATTTTAAAACAGTGAATTTTAAGACAATTAAACCATCATTATTAGGACTTAAAAATGTTACCGTGATTTTCAACATTCGTCTACCAGCTAAAATGGCAACATCTGAAGCAAGCATACACGTAGTGGTTCAGTACGTCAAATAACTATCTTTAGCATCGTCATCGTTGGCTTTAAATTGTCTCTTGCAATTACAGAGTGCGTTGCTGCATTTGATCATACTATGCTATAAAAATAAAAGGAACCTGGAAAGTGGAGGAGTTTATATAAGAATTTTAGGTGTCAAAATGAAATAAAATTGAAGGTATGTTTAGGTTTCAAAATTATTACTACTCTCAAACCAATCTTTATTCTCAGTCTATATGCCTATTATTGAAAAGAAAAGCAAAAATAAATTAACAAATATTACAAAAAACCTGTGTAGAAAATCCTAGGTAATTAGACAAAGTATTTTATTTACTAGAAGAAACTGAGCTACTTTGACTCTGCCAGATTAAAATTGTATGAGTTTTTTTAGATGGTGAGTTGGAATGTAAGAGGTGAAATTCACACATGTTTTTAATATGAGCTTGGGGCTCCCTGCAGTCTCAGGAGGTTTAACATTCCGTGAAGGATGGAGGACTGCACTCTAGATGTTAAGGAGAATTTCTCCTTCCCTTTCTAGACTGCTTTTTTAGGGTTTCTCTTCTTTTGTAGTTTTTTAACCATTAGAGTGATAAAAGCTAAAGTACGGCATTTTAATTATGAATCCAAGAAATCTTCATGCTAGGCTTGGGATAGTTTTTTTTTTTTTTTTCCTTCTGTAGCAACACTAATGACACTGATGCACAATGAAGAGTCACAGTTCTAGACTGTCCAGAATAGAACGGAAACGGTAAAAAGTGCTTACAAAGTAGGCCATTTTCATGTTGACTATCACTAACTTGAAGAAAGTTTCTACAGTTTACCAGGAGATTAATTTGGGTTCAAAATGCAGCTGGTGATAAGGATATATGCATTCCTGACTTTATTCCAGGAACAAGGTTGAGCTAAGAAAAAATTTAGAAATGCCAATTCTCCAATCTAAATATGAATGATATGACTCCTCAGGACTTGGTATTCATTTTAGCTGGTGAGTTCTTTGTGGACTCAGAAGCCAGCCGAGTCTTAAATTATGAATTAATAGAATGTAAAAACTATTAATAACAGGTCCTGAACCCCAAATTTAAAAGACCAATGAATTTTAGTTACCTAACCTAAATCCAGACCAAGGAGGAAGCTGTCTCCACACACAACATAAACACCAGATAATTACTTAGCTAATTGTGAGTTCGATCTTATGCAGGTCCACGTGCACACACCCCCCTATCCCACAGTTAATGAGATCTTTCATTATGGCTGTTTAACAAGAGAGTTTTATGTTAGATCAAAGCACCTAATGCAATTCTGAGGTTATTCTACTTAGCAGTGGGCTCACTGGCAATCGCCTTCAGGGACCTCTGATTCTACCCTCATTTAAAACTTGGTTTATGGAACGTGTTCTGCATACTTCATCATAAATAGGCTCTGTTTTCTGTAATTATAATAGGGATATTGGGAATTCTTCATTAAACATCCGAGAGGTTTCATAACTTCTTGCAGCATGAGAAATTAAGAGAAGATTCTTCTTCAGGAAATCAGAAAGAACTCATTACAGTTTACCTTGTAGTAGGATATATGTCATTAATTATTTTGTTGATTAGTATTTTGACTCTTTATATATTAGTCATAGTTCCCATTTTGATAATTTTCAGTGAGTCACTAGGTTCATTGATTTTATAACTTTTGACATCATATGTTTATAAAAATCCAATGATATAGGTACTGATGCTATTTTACAAACAAGACAAAAGAAGCATACACATGATTTTGAGAAAAGACACAAAGGTAGTAAATGGTAGAGCTAGAAATTTATTGATAGTGTACCTGACTCCTAAGACAATATTTTGAACAAAAGAAAATCCAAAGTACAAATTCCTTGTCATTTTTTCACATATTGTCTTTCTTCTCTGTTCAGGGACTCATTTGTTACAGAGTTGTCTTGCCTTTCTGCTGGGATTCAGGCTCAGAATTTTTTATTGTTTGAACTTGAGAGGGCTTATATTTCCTTGTTACTCCGAAGGTAAGCAGTGGACGTTGAATTACTGTATTGGTATTTTAGATTTTAAAATATTGATGCACTTTTTAAGTAATATTAGTTTATATATATTTTTTCTTTTTGAAACTCTTAAGTGAATGTATGCTTTTTCATGTAAAATTATTTCCATAGTAAAAATATTGTTTTATAACAGACATATACATAAAAGTTGATTTTGTCAGAGAATAGTTTAAAAAAGCAGTAAGCATACAACTATACAAAACAAACCTTGCAATATCCCATAAAAGAAGAATCTCACCATGGGTAGCCAGCACATATCTCCCAGAGTTTGGCCTCTCACCCACACAGAAGTGTCCCCGTCCTCAAGAGCTGCAATTCCTTCTCCATGCCGCTGGGGGCCTGGTATCACCGTGCTGTTTCAGGGCAATAACTCATTTCCCGCTCACGCCATATATTTTTTTAACACATTGACTCCACTGTGCTATAAAATGGTGCTTACTTCTCCACTCTAAAATTAGTAGGGAAAGATGTTTCTCTTGATTTCAACACTTGTGAATAGATCTCATAGCTGAATTGCTTGGGTCTCTGTGTTGACATATTCATATACATCACCTACATGTTTTGTCTTCCTAGTTTGGATGAATTCTACTAATGGGACCATATTGCAATAGACGTTATCAACAACAACCAAGTATTACCTGAATGTAGCACCTGCATGTGAACCCCAAGGTAATGGCTTAGAATAGCTAAACACATCAGATTACCAGTACTTCTGTTCTCTGGCTAGCGCCATCGCCAGGGAGAGAGCGTGGAGTCTCCTAAACTGTGTTTGATCTCACTGACCGCCATGCCCTCATTACCCAAATATGTGCACACAGATTTCTGAATCCTAAACAGCTCATTTATAAGCAATAACTAAAACCATTTTGAGCAGCATAACAACAAAAAATAATGAAATGGTTAAATTCTAGTGATACTAATTTAAAAGAAAAATACACAAATATACACTGCTATAGCTAAAAATATAACTAAATGTTCAACAGAGAGAAAAATAAAATAAATGTGTAGTATAGCCTATGCTAAATTCTTTGAAAATATTACTATCTATAATTTTAGGGTGCCTAACCAGATAAATTAAACTAAAAGAAGTAAAAGACTAACTAAAGAGGTAACTCTAATTACTAATTATTAAGACTATGGACTGAGATTTATTTTTCATGGAAAATAAAAGCCATAAGTTAGTTTTACTTTTTCCAGCACATACATAAATTACATTTTATTTATTGATTTTAAATTTTTCTTTAATGTAAATAATATATGTTTTCTAAAGCTAATACTATTTTTTAAACATCATTTAATTTTCCACTTATTGTATGGATATTAAATAATTTAAATAGTACTTTTTAAAATTTTTCTGTTTTTTGATGTTATAATTATACTTAGTAGAAAAAATACTAACTTTTTTTTTTTGCTCATGTATACAAGGTCTGGCAGGACAAAGTCCACTCATTGTTAATATAGCAAGAACAGTTTGCATGACATCGATGTAACCTGGCAGCCAAGGAGAGTGGACTGGAATGCACATGCACGAACAGTGACATTGTACTAGTCAGTGAGGGCATAGACACTGTTGAGTGAGCATGTTCGCTGTGTGGCCATTGCTTTCAAAATGACTGAGAGAGTAGAGCAACAAATCTTCATTAAATTTCATATTAAGCTTGAACATTCCTCCACAGAAATTATATGGGTGACTCAGAAGGCCCCAGCTATGGGCAACTGGTGACTGGCAGCTTCATCACCACAACGTGTCTGTTCACGCATCCTATCCCATGAAGAGTTTTCAAATCACCTAGGTGACTCAGCACCCTCTACAGCCGAGATTGGGTGCCCTGCAACTTCCAGCTTTCCCCAAAACTAAAATCACCTTTGAAAGGGAAGAGATTTCACATCATCTATGAGATTCAGGAAAATACGACAGGGCAGCTGATAGCGATGAGAATTGTGTGAGGTCCCGAGGTGCCTACTTTGAAAGGGACTGAAGCAGCATTGTCCTATGTACACTGTTTCTTGTATCTTGCATCTTTTCAATAAATGTCTCTATTTTTCATAGTACATGGCTAGATTATATCCTTAGAATACAAATTCAGAATCCACAAAGCAAGAAAAGCATTTCATCAGGAGTTTCAATAATCTTGGTCTTACTTTCTGGTGTCTTATTTATTCATTCTGAATCTTGTTCTTCCCTAATATTTCACTTCTTTGTATTATTTGTATATTTTCATTAATTTGAGTAAGATTCTGCTTCTTCAATTTATTTAATGTATAGCATAAAGAGTTGAAAATTCTCAGATGTGATCTAAAATGAAAATATTGTGTGTATAAGTAACTAATTAAGAATATTAAAATAAAATCATCCTAGATTTAAGGTGGGTTTCAGATGCAATGACTGATGTCCCTATAGAAAGAGGAGAGGGCGAGGAGAGACACACAAGGAAGAATGTCTCCTGAAGGCAGAGGCAGAGCTTAAAGTGATGATGCCGTATCCATGCTGCAGCGGCTCGGGTCACAGAAGCCGCAGGTGCAAGAAAGGGTTCCTACCCAGAACATTCAGAGATGGCATGGCCCAGGAACAACTTGATTTCATATTCCTACCTCCAGGAGTGTAAGATGATAAATTCCTGCTATTTTTACACTCAATATCTGTGGTGATTTGGTATGGTGGACCTATAAAACTGCTCATATGGCATGGATTAGCTTTCTTATTCACTTTCCCCATCGTTAGTCAGTCTTCCATAGAAATGGAATGAATAATCTCATTCTCCTTGACTTGAAATGCTAATAATCATCTTTAGGATACATGGATTAGCTACCAGAATTCCTAATAGAAACCCTATTTTAAATAAACTTAATATTTCAATTTCTTCTAATATATGATTGAAGATCTTCCTAATTGTGCTAGCCCTTCCTTAAAATTTTTCAAATCTATTTTCAGAACTTTTTCCAAATGAACTGTAGAACTTTTTTGCAAAATTAGAAAAAAAAATCATTGGTTTTTCACTATAGATGTGTTCAATATTGGAAAAATTTATGGAAATGAAAATTTGTACATGACTTATAATTCCTTCCCAGGAAAGCTTAATGTTTTCTATGAACCAAGTCCCATTTACACTTTTCAGTAAAGTTATGTTCTTATATTTCATGACTCATTTACATTTACTGTTATCTCTATTTTATGAATTCAATCAATAAGCCTTTAGTGCTGTATCCTTTAGTAAGAAGTTGTATGGTGTTTTGACATATATTCTTTGTTATATAAATTGTTTCTATTTATCTAAGAGGTTTGATCAGGAGTGTTTGTACATTTTGTTAAATGTGTTCCTGGCATTTACCAAATTAATTATTAAGCATTACACTATGGACCTATGTTGTGGAAAATTATAAAAACAAATATGTACTTTTCATTACTCTATTCTAAATATTAAAAAAATAATTGGCTAACATTCAATAACCGATGGTTGAATGTTACAGTCTGTTTTCTTCTAATGCCATTTACTTTTCTGCTTGTGTGTGCGTGTGTGTATATATATGTGTGTGTATATATATATGTGTGTATATATACACACATACTTTTCTGTTTGTGTGTGTATATATATATATGTATATATATATACAAACAGAGCCTCTCCAAGAATTGCTTTATGATCAACCTTAATGAAGAGTATCTTACATGATTAGTTAAGTGGGTTTCATGCTACTTAAGGAACTGTTGGAGAGAGACAGATATCATAAACTAGCAGTTTTCAAAAACAATTCCTAATTGCTGCTAATAATTATATAATTAATTAATTAATTCTACTAAGCTTAGAAAGGGGTCAAATGTTTGTTTACTGAAATATCAAGAACCAAATTCTATTTCCTGTCATGATTAAGACACAGGGACTAAAGTTAATATGTTTTTTTTAAACAATCAGGAAATTAAACTAGTTGAAAAACAGATAAATTTTTGAGAGGCAACTAGAATAACCTACAGGAGACAGATGCGCAAAGAGGGACAAAGATCTGTGTGTAGTCCTCTCAGGCCTTTAGTTGGAGTATACTCACTAGCAGTAACCATCAAAAAGCAATAGGCAAAAACTCCTGAAACTCACATGGCATGGGAAGAATTAGCCTTTCCAGAGACCCACATAAGCAGAAATCATGTGTGGGAGATGCTGTAGAGCACTGAGAGGGGATTGCCTTCGCAGTGGGGGTAAATCAGCTCCTGACTAAGGCTACCGTGGACATTTTCTAACATAGTTTCAATAAACTCTGAAAGAAACTAATCCAAAGTAAGTTATCTGTATATCAGAACTGAGTTCAGCATGATTCCTTTTAAGCACAAATAACATAACCACACTAACTTAAAGCAGACTTTGTCAAAAGGGGAGAAAATATACTAATTAAATACTGTAAATAAGAAAACTCTTAAATATAAAGACAACAAAAGTTAAAAGTGAACTCATAAAAAAAGATTTGCCATGAAAATTTTAATCAAAAGAAGCTTGGAGTGACTATATTAATACTGGACATCAAAACAAAGACCATAACCAGGAAAAAGGAGAAACTATCACAATAATTCATCTTAAATGGATGTTATAAAATTATGAAAAAGTGACAAATGGATTTCCAAAGTGGCTGTAACATTTTGCATTTCTGTCAAAAATATATTAGTTCCACTTACTCCATAACCTAATATTACTGTTATCATCAAAGTCTTTAATTTTAGTCATTCTTGTTGTTATATAATAATATTTTGTGGATTTCATTTGCATCTCCTTGATGAATAATTATGTTGAACATATTTTGATATGCTTATTGGCTATTTGAATTTGTAGTAATATATGTTCATATATTACGCTCATTTTTAATTACATTGTTTTCATTTTTAGTATTTAGTAATCACAGTGTTTGACATATTTTGTGTACAAGATCTTTATCAGATATAATTTATAACACTTGCCTACAAACGTGTTGTTTGCTTTTTCATTTGCTTATCATCAGCTTTAGAAGAGAGGAAGTTTAATTATTTATTAAGTTAAGTTTTTCAATATTATTGTGTTTATGTTTTGAGTCATTCCTATACTATTAAAATATTTTTCTAACCTAAAGTCATTATTTATTTTGTATTTTTCTTTCCGTAAGAAATACCTTAATTTTAGGTCCATGGTCTATTTAGATTTTTATTTTTATTTTGGTATGTGAGATAAAATTGCCTTTATTTTTCTACATGGGTATCTGTATGGCTTATTAACCTTTTTTAAAATATTATCTTTTCTTATTATATTAATTAGTCACTATTGGAATCTTTGTCAAAACCAGTGGATCATTGGGAATATTCCCAGAAGTGGGAACATTGGGCCAAAAGGCAGTTTCATTCTTAATTTTTTGAAGAAACTCCATACTGTCTTCCATAATGGCTGCACCATTCTAAGAATCCCAAAACACCAATTTGGAAAGAATATATGCACCCCTGTGTTCATAGCAGCGTTATTTACAATAGCCATGTTCTGGAAACAGCCCAAGTGCCCATCAGTAGGGGAGTGGATCAAAAGCTGTGATACATGTACATAATAGAATACTATGTGACTCTAAAAAAAGAAGGGACTCTTATTCTTTGCAACAGCATGGACCTGGAGATTATTATGCTAAGCAAAGTGAACCAGTCATAGAAAGACAAATACCATATGATCTCACTTATAAGTGGAATCTAATGCATAAAAGAAATTGATGGACAAAATAGAACCAGAGACATGGATACATGGAACAAGTCTGACAGATCTCATAGGGAAGGGGAATCGTGGGGGGACTGGAAAAAAAGAAGCTGAAGATATTAGAGAACAAAATGCATAGCCCATGGACACAGACAATACTGTGGTGAAGGCCAAGGGAGGCGGGGTACAGGGATGGGTGGAGGTAAGCAAAGAGGGAGAAAACAGGGGATATCTGTAATAGTGTAATTAAAAAAAACCTAACAATGGATTATGTATGAACGGATCTGTCTAGTCAGTTCCATTAAGATTACATACAAACACACACACACACATTCTTCCATTAAGACCAAAATGTTTTTCCACTCTAATGTCTTGAAATCAAATAGTGTCATTCTTACAACTTTGTTCTTTTTTCAAAATTAATTTAACTATTCTATGTTCTTTGTATGTCAAGTAAATAAATTCTCAAGTTCTAAAACTTTGAAGCTGTTGTCTGTCCCTCTTGTTATAACACAGATTAGGATTTTCAATTTCTATCCTGATCTCATTTAAATGTATTTAAATAAAAATTTATGAAAACTAATTTTTAAAATATTCTTGAGCCCTGGCTAGTGTGGCTCAGTGGATTGAGTGCCGGCCTGTGAACCAAAGGGTTGCCGGTTCCATTCCCAGACAAGGCACATGCTTGGGTTGCGGGCCACGTCCCCAGTGGGGGGTGTGCAAGAGGCAACTGCACACTGATGTTTCTCTCCCTTTCTTCTCCCTCCCTTCCCCTCTCTCTCTAAAAATAAATTTAAAAAAATAAAAAATATTCTTGATATATATAACTAGTTAATAAAACATATTGACTCACTTTGCCAAATATTTTTTCTCTATTCTATTACTCAAAATACAAGTAAAATAAACAAAAGCATTGTGAAAAATTTTACTATTGTATAGGCATAAGCGTGTGCAGCTTGGATAAATTTTCAATAGCAAAACTAGAGAAAAATGTAAAATTTATTTTAACAATGATTTAACAGTCAAACAAAAGTTAAATTCATCTGATGGTAGGAAGTTAGTGTAATCAAATCAAGGTAAGTAAAAGGGCTTATAAGGAAGATAAATGATAATAAAATATATAGTAAAATTAAACTATAAAGAAATAAAATGGAAAAAAAGAATATTTATGATAAAAATCAAGGTAAATACACTTCCATATAGTTCAAGTTTATTTTGAGGTATTAAATAATTCAGATTTTTTCTCTTAAATTCCTCAGTTTTCCTCAATGAAAAATATAGTTTCATGGGTTTTGATAGAATCTAATCTGTCCTCTTGGCTGTAGAGGCCCTTGTTCCTTTTCATGCTCACTATCATCCATCCATATTAGCTCATAAGCTAAACATTCAACAAACTGAAAATAAGGATTACTTTGTGTGACATTGTTTTCCAGCCCGCTTACCTAGAGACCTCATTTGGTCATTGAAAATACAGACACAGAATTCACACACATAAGTAATTCAGACCTAAGGCATGGTTCTTTGTTCCAAGGCTTTAATATCTTTTCTTAAGGTATAATTCTCCATGAATCACTCAAATTTCTGAACATCTTCAAAGACATTCACAGCTTATTTTCTCCACAGTGCCTATTCAAGGATGTTTGCATAGCAGGTAGCCTTGGAAATACAGACATGTCCCTTCCTGAAGCATGTAAACTTGTGTTTCAGGATAATGAGGTTAGAAATGTCTCTAATTCCCTGAATCAGATTTATTTACCTTTCAGGAGAGTAAGGATAGATGTGTCACTTTCCTAGAGCAGATTTGCATGACATTTCAAGTTAATAAAGGTAATGAGTCTCTCTGTTAGAGATGAAAAATAGAACTGGCAATATGCACTAAATAAGAACACTTAATATTAGGGTTCTTTTTTTCCCTTTAAATATTTTCTCTTATGTGTTCAGGAAATCACTCTTCAATCTTCATTGTGTGTCATCCTTTGAGAACTGAGGCAACAGTTAAAGTTATAAAGGATAAAAAGAAAGATTTTTAAAAATTAATCTGTATTTTAATTGAACCAATTAAAAATGAACAGTTTCTATCTACCCAATTAAAATATTACTAACCCATTATAAATCAAATATGATGGGGAGATATATCTATCTAGTGGATGCATGTAATTAAAAGCTATTTTTAGAAACCATGTGTAGAGAAAGTCATACAATCAAGTTATTCAAACCAATTTTTTAAAAGCTTTACCTTAATAAAAAGTATAAAATGAAATTCTTTCACATGATATTTGGAGGAAATAATATAATAGCTCTATGATAATAACAAACAGAAACAACATGTCTAAATTCTAAAGTTGCCATAAAATATTATTTAAAATGTCCAGTTGCAGAATAGACATAGGGATGTAAAGTACAATATAGGAAATGGAATAGCCAAATGGAATAGCATGATCCATTGACATGAACAATGGTGGGGGACTGCCTGAGGGAGTAGGGGATGCTTAGGTGGAGGGATGCAAAGGGAGGAAAACTGGGACAACTATAATAGCATAATTAATAAAATGTAATTTATTTTGATGAAGTCCTGTTTGTTTATTCTTTCCTTTATGTCCTTTGCTCTAGAAGATATCAGTAAAAATATTGCTGTGTGGGATATCTGAGGGTTTCCTGCTTATGTTCTCCTTTAGGGCTTTTGTAGTATCACAGCTTATATTTAAGTCTTTTATCCATCTTGAATTTATTTTTTTGTATGGTGCAAGTTGCTGGTCAAGTTTCATTTTTTTTGCATGTAGCAGGACATGAACAGACACTTCTCCAAGGAAGACATACAGAGGGCCCAGAGACATATGAAAGGATGCTCAGCATCACTAGCCATCAGAGAGATGCAAATTAAAACCACAATGAGATACCACTTCACACTGGTTAGAATGGCCATCATTAACAAATCAACAAATAATAAGTGCCAGTGAGGTTGTGGACAACAGGAAACTCTAGTACATTGTTGATGGGAATGCAGACTGGTGTAGTCACTGTGGAAAACAGTATGGAATTTCCTCAAAAAACTGAAAATGGAACTGCCTTTTGACTCATCAATTCCACTGCTGGGATTATACCCTAAGAATCCTGAAACACTAATTCAAAAGAACCTATGCACCCCAATATTCATAGCAGCACAATTTACAATAGCCAAGTGCTGGAAGCAACCTAAGTGCTCATCAATCAGTAAATGAGTGGATCAAAAAACTGTGGTACATTTATATAAGGGAATACTATGCAGCAGAAAAAAAGGAGCTTCTACCCTTTGCCACAGCATGGATGGAATCGGAGAACATTATGCTAAATGAAGTAAGCCAGGCGGTGAAAGACAAATACCATATAATCTCACCTATAAGTGGAACTTAATCAACAAAACAGAAAAGCAAGCAAAATAGAACCAGAGACATTGAAATAAAGAACAAACTGACAATAACCAGAGGGGAGGAGGGAGGGAGATAATGGGAGAAAGAAGGGAAAGAGTTGTCAAGGAACATGTACAAAGGATGCATGGACAGATCCAAAGTGGGGAAGGGTTGAGGGTAGGAGGTGGGGGTGTGTGGAGCAGGGAAAAGTGGTAGAGGAAAATGGAGACAACTGTATTCTAAAAATAATAAATATATATGTAAATTTAAAAAATAAATGGAAAATGACACAAACAACAACAGAAAAGTCCAGTTGCAAAGACAGGTTGTGATACACACACCTATGTGTATACACACACACACACAACAGCAGGTGAGTAGGGTCTATACCAAGAAATACAAGCAAACAATAAAAACTAATTCCAAAGTAAGCCTATACTGAATATATGTGACAAACTTTAAATAAGCTCTTATAAATATGTTTAAAGATCTAACAAAGTCAAATCTAAATAATTAAAGTAACGTATGAGAATACTGGCTTACCAAATAGGGTATATCTATAGGAAGATCAGACATTGTAAATACAAATAAGCAAAAAAGAAATTCTGGTGGAAAAAATTATAGTAACTTAAATTTTAAAAAAATCTACTAGTGGAGCTAAACAGCAGATCTCTCCTGGCACAAGAAAGATTTATTAAGATTGAGACAAATCAATTGAAGAAAATCTAAGAGTGAATAATCCAAAATGAAACTGATAAAATTGTTCTGTATATCTATATTGTTATAGATATTGAGGTAGAAATAGAGATAGAAAGAGAAAGAGAAAAGAGAGAAAGAGTGATAGAGATAAAGATGATAGGGATAGAGATAGAGAGACAGAGATATTCTAATAGAATGTTTCTCTGGCAAACACTGATAAATACAGATTTTAATAATGATAGTCATTCTGGAGTAGCAATTTTCAACCTTTTTCATCTCTTGACATAAATAAATGAATTACTAAAATTCTGCAGCACATCATAAGATATATTTTCTACCAATCTGGCAAAAATAAGTATAATTTTAATTCAGTCCCACCAGACAACTATTTTTGTGTTGGCTGTTGTCATTTTTTTATTTGACAATCTGAGGGAAAAGAAGTTGGTGCCCTGACTAAATAGCCAAGTATTGCATGCTTTGAAAATTCTTGCCACACACAGCGTGCGTCTTGTAGCATACTGGTTGAAAATAGCTATTCTAGAGGAACAGAATTTTAATAATAAGTTTTCTGCATTGGTTCTGGGATTTCTGAATTTGACTAATCTGATTAAATTTAAAGATGCTAATGACTCTATTTTCAGTAGCGCTGCTAGTCCACGGCATAATCTGTCAATAGAGATATGCAAAGTATCCCCATTAGATGCTGCTAATCAACTACTGATAAGAAGCAAGGTGCTAGGTGACCATGTGTATGATACTTCTGAACACTTTTTTAAAAAAATTAATTGATGTAATAAAATTGGCTGCTTGCTTCTAATGTCATTGAACAAAATGAGGAAGGAAAATGATGAGCTCAGGGAGTAGAATTCCCAACTCAAGTGCTTCCTAAATAACCCTAAAGCTACTATGTATGCCCTGAAGGAGACACTTATTTTCTATAGCTGCAGGGCTGAGATTGCTGAAAATCTAAATAAGAATCTCATCCTGTGACTGGCTAAATTACAACACGCCAACTTCCAGCTTTGTAAGATAAGTACTGTTAAATTAAGGGCATTAATTGAGAGGGAATGAAATTCGAAGAGTTGGAATGAGAACAGGTAGGAAGACCCTGATGAAGCTAGGGACATTGATCTCCTAACTTCTGGTTAGTCTTATTGGCCAGTGGGGTGAGACTCTTCACCTCCAGGGGAACTGGCTTCTTCATCTCTATCTGAGAGAATCGCCCTGCGTTTTGTAATGAAACTGTAATGACCTCTTTTGAGGCAAATGCCCTTAAAGATGATGTTGAGTCTCCTCAGATTCACCTGCACAACCCTTCTTTGCTTCCAGGGCTATAACTAGATCTAAAGACCAGCAGACCCTAAAGGTGAGGGACGATGTGTGACCCATGAGGAAGTATACTACACTATAAAACAACTAGTTGAGTTTTATAACTTATATGACAGAAATCTGAAAAACAGCTATGGGAATGGTTATTAAGGGTGTGGGGCAATAGTGGAAGGAACATAAAGTTGGATCAGGCTGAATCTATAAATATGGACTGACTATGCAGCATATCTGCTTTTAATATTGTAGCTCAGGGAGTTAGACAGGAATATGTTTAGTTGGTTGGCTGAAACCTGAACCAAAATGAGTGAGCATGTTTAAATGTCAGAACTTGCCTTGGTTTAGTGTAGAGGTTGGAGATCAAAAGCTTAAGTAGTTTTGAATGTTAGAGCAGACTTGTCATTTAAGACCTACTCATCCACCCTGGGAAAGTCTAGGAGACATATTTCACATTATGATTATGAGAAATAACTTTGAGAGGAGACTCCTGATATCACTGAAGAACTCTGTGGTCACTCTTCTCTGAATGCCAAACCTTCCGGTGGAAAGTACAGTCAGTGAAATGGGAAATCTAAATGCAATGGGAGTTAATGAATCTCAACTGGTAAGAGCCCGGTGGCAGTACTCAACTATCAAAGGCAAGGTTAGTTGGTAACTGTAATGGGCAGCAGTAAACCAGCAATAAGAATTGCCAGGCTCATGAAGACCTATGGTGTTGGCTCATCAATTATGGCATTTCTAGAAGTTAAACAGATGGGAAGCCTACTAAGGTTTTGCTTAATGTATAAGCAGAAAAGTTCTAGGTAAAATGAACAAAAGTCTAATATGAATAATAAAAAAGAGTCATAGTCCCTCAATTATTTCCAAGAATTGAGCTAATTTACATACCAAAAACCCCTTGAATAAAGAGAGGCTGGGCTTGCTTGACAAAGGGTCCTTGTATACTGCCAAAGAATATATTGTTTCTTTCTCTCCCAGCCTTCCCCAAAGGTACCTATGGCCTTTTACTAGGGTAACTACATTTGAAAAAAAGCAATAATCAGATCTATCAGGAGCTATGGACACTTTCTCTGAACTGACATCAGTTCTAGTGTCCCAAAACACGACTGTGGCCTGCCAGTCAGAGCAGGGGCTTATGGAGGTAAGATGACCAATGGAGGTTTAGCTCAGACATATGCCACAGCGGGGCCCAAGGGCACTAAGTCTTATCCTGTAATTATTTCCCCAGCTCCATATAGCATCATTGAAATGGGCATACTTAGCATTTGGCAGAATCCCTGTCCCACCTTCTTGACCTTTGGAGTGAGGGCTGTGATGGCAGGAAAAACCAAATGGAAGCCACTAGAACTGCTTCTATCTAGGAAACTAATAAACCAAAAACAACACCACATTCCTGGAGTGATTGTAGAGATCAGTGCCACCCATAGAACTAAAGATGCAGGATGTGTCTTCTCACGAAATCCAACTTGGCCTGCCCGTTTGGCCTGTGCAGAAAGAAGACAGGTTTTGAAGAATGACCGTGGATTTTCATAAACTTAATTAGGTGGTAACTCCCATTGTAGCTACTACACCAGATGTGGTTTCAGTTCTCGAGTAAAGTAACACGTCTGTGGGTGCCTTTCTTCTCCATCCCTGTCAATGAGTTCCACCAGAAGCAGTTTGCTTTCAGTTGCCAAGACCAACAATATACTTCCACTGTGCTGCCTCAGGGGTATATCAACTTTCCATCATTATGTCATCATTTAGTTAATAATTTAGAAAGGATCTTGATCACCTTTCCATTCCACAAGATGCAAAATGCTCTGCCTACTAAGCTATATGATCCAGCAGATTCAATGGTACTTGAAGCGCCAGTGGCAGATAGTGATGCTGTTTAGAGACTTTGGCAGGCCCTACAGGTTAACTACAACAAAGGCCTCTATGATTTGGGGCAAAGACTAGCCAGCCTCTGTGGATAACTGTGGAGAGCAGGACCAATAAAATGGCATTGGTCTCATCAAGATAGTATAAAGTATAGAAAACAAAGTGGAGTCACTCATGTCAACCAAAATGGCTATCAGTCAGCCATGACACTTTGGATCAAGAAAAAAACTGCTTAAATCAAAACAGACACACCTAAGGATACACACCTAAGATATCCGCACATGTGATTAGAACAGTCATTTCTGCAGAGCGGGACTACCCATCGATAGGCTCCTGGGGTAATTGCAAATTTGCGGTCAGAGGTGCCAAGAAGAACAGCCATGGACCACCCATAGGTTCCTTGGGAAAATTCCCCACTTGGCATCACGAATGCCAAGCAATTTATCAAAAGACCCAAAAGGGTGGAGTACACCACTTTCAGGGTATAACTGAGTCAGGTTCCAGACCACTGCTGAGAGCCGAGTCCACACACCACAGTGCTGCTCCAGGACACACTGCTCTCCCTTGGCATCGGCCGCCAGAGGCTCTGGGGACTTCATCTGCCCTACTGCCCACCTGGCCCCGAAGATCCTCCCTTACAACATGCTAACAACTCCCTTGCCCACTGTCCTGTCTGCTGGACCTGCAGACTGAGACTCTGGGACTTGGGTTCATTATCCTGCATTGATTGCTGAATGTGTGTTATATTTCTCTGAGATTGTTACATTGTGAGTAGGATATTAATGTATGTTGATGTTCTACTTTGAGTGAACCTGCATTCAATAAAAGCTGAGTGAATAGCATAGTTACTGTGTGTGACTCCATCTATTTTTTGGTGCTGGGCTGCTCAGCAGGCAGCTAGCCACTCAATTGTCCAGGTAACTTATAGAAAAGACTATACCACAAACATATGCTCATGACAATATCCACTTCCCCTTTTCAAAAACAGCTTTTGACCTGCTACTAAGTCTTAGCAGACACTGAATGTTTAACCATGAGCTACCCAGTTACCATGTGACTTGAACTGACCATCATGAGTTGAGCACATTGTTACCCATTAAGACATAATTTGGCTCCATTATCAACAAAAATAGTATATATGTGATTCAGCCTGAGAAAACCTTGAAAGAAATAAGTTACATGAAGAAGTAGCCCAAATGTCCATGATCTTCACTCCAGATACACTCTCTTCACTTCCCCAGCTTGTGTTGATGGTTACCTGGTGGCAGATTGATTTCATTGAGTCGTTCCCATTGTGAAAGGGGTGATGTTTTGCTTTTTCCTGGAATTTACATGTGCTTTGGATACAGATTTGCCTTCCCTGAATGTGTTAGTTCTGCCAAAGTATCATCTGTGTGATGCCTTAGCCACCATAGTGGCATTCCATAGGGCATCACTTCTAATCAAGGATCTCACTTCCATGAGACTAGAAATGGACCCAGTCTCATGGAAAACACTGGTTTGACCGTGTTCTTCACCATCCTGAAGCATTTAGTTTGGTGAAATAATGAAACTACCTTTTTGAAAAGGCCATTATGTGTCAATACTTTGCCAGCTATGTGGCAATACCTTGCAGGGTTGGGACAAGGTTCCCCCAAATGCTGTATATGCTGTGAATCAGCATCCAATATATTCTCTTTTTCACTTAGCCAGAACTCACACATCCAGAGAAATGGTTTCATTTAAGGGAAGAAATTGGAATAGTACCACTGCCTACACTCCTAGTAAGCCATTAGCAAAACTTCTGCTTCTTGTTTCTATGTCTTATGATTGTCAGGCCTAGAGGCCTTAGTTCTATAGGAGGATACTTCTACTGGGACACACACAATGGTTCCACTGAACTTAAATTTGGGACTCTGGAAATTCTGAAGCAACAGGAAAGGAAGTGAGTTACTGGGCTGACTAGGGTGAACACCAAGGGGAATTGGACTTCACTATGGAGGTGGGAAAGAGTATGTCTGGAATATAGGCTATCTCTTGGAGTACCTCTTAGCATTACTGTGCCCTTCCATTAAGGTCAATGGAAAAATACAACCCAATTCAGAGAGGACTAGTGATTCCCAGGCCCTTCAAGAATGAAAGCTGAGTTTACTCACCAGGTACAGAACCAAGACCCAGTGAGGTGCTGGCTGAAGCTAAAGAGAACACCAAATAGGTAGTGGAAAAAGGTAGACTTAAATATCAGCTGGGAGCGTGTGACCAGTTACAGAAAGAAGGACTGTAATTATGAGAGTTTCCTTACTTTGTTATGAATATGTTGTATGCGTGTGTGTGTACACACATTAATGTCAGCAGCTATCGTATTTATAGATACACTTATGTGACATCATCATTGCCAAGTACAACTTTATTTTTTATTATTATTTTCTGAGTCACCTTCTTTATTTTTTCTCTCTTGAACCATTTTTTTTCTTTCTAAATTTAATTTGTTATGCTGTTACAGTTGTTTCCACTTCTCCCTTTCCCTCTCTCCACCCAGCCCCATCTTGCCCTCTGCCAGAAGCCAATCCCAAAATTGTTGTCCATGTCTATGGGTTGTGCATAAATGTTCCTGGGTTTAACCTTCACCATCTCTTGTCCAATCCCCTCATCCTTTCTGGCAGGTGTCAGTCTGTTTTATGTATCTAAGCTTCTGTTACTATTTTGTAGCCAAGTATAACATTAATCCCCATTGGATTTATATTCCTCAAGGCAAAGTCTGCAAACTATGTTTCAACTAAAACTCAAATATCACTGTGATATTTGAGTGCACAGATTATCTTCAACCAATTTAAATTCATAGTAAATACAAACTCCAACTAAATTGATAACCATTTTTATTTTAAGAAGTAGCAGTTTATAAATCTCTAATGAGATTGTATCATCACTGATATTGAATAAATGCATAAAGGGAGTTTCATCCTTAAAATTCTATCAGACTGTAAGGGTAAGGTCCAATAATGAACCTCCCATTTTTTACCTTTTAATCTTTCTAATATTTTTCCAATTGTTTGATTCAAATTGATTTTTTACTCATGGTCCCGATCCCAACTCTCTTCAAAAAAAGAAAAAAGAAAGCACATACCACAAACATTAAAAAATTATTAACTATGTATTTCCAGGCAATGTGGAATTGTGGATTAACATTTTAAGATCTTCAACCCTAAATATAGAACAATGATAGATTACATATTGAAATAAATTGTATCAAGTATCTTTGTAATCCACAACAGATTAAACAGAAAATGGAACATGAACCCAGGAGTCTCCAAAACTGAAGTTAATTGCCTACAATTTTTTATTTTGTAATCATACAAAAGAGGTGACTCCTGACCAAAATAAA
This sequence comes from Desmodus rotundus, assembly GCF_022682495.2. Taxonomy (NCBI): domain Eukaryota; kingdom Metazoa; phylum Chordata; class Mammalia; order Chiroptera; family Phyllostomidae; genus Desmodus; species Desmodus rotundus. The sequence goes on along the minus strand of NC_071391.1, from coordinate 113,028,541 downwards.
TAATAATAAAGAAAAGCAAAATGGGTTATTCTAGGTAAGAAACTGAAGTCAGCTTCATTGCTTAAAATCCGGGGATATCTTGAAAGAAGTTGAGAAGCAGCAATCTGCCTGGGTTTGTAGATCAGATAAAGGGGCTTATAAAGGAAGGTTGGAGTGTGCAAAGACCAACACGCAGCCAGGAAGGAACGAGCCACATGCTGTGTCGGGAATGTCTCCAGTATCACTCTGTCCTGGGGTCTCTGAACAGCAAATACAAAACTTGGCTCTGTATTGGGAATTCTGGAGGACACAGTGTACAACCACAAGGATGAGAATACTCTAAATCACACAAACATATCAATTACTTTATAATTGACCAAATTGTGTCCACTTTGTCCAAATTTATATGTGAATTCCAATCACTTTCAATAAAAATCTCAACACATTTTCTTTTTTTAAAGTGTATGTTATTGATTATGTTATTACAATTGTTCCATTTTTCCTCCCCTTTATCCCCCTTCACCCAGCACCCCTCTCCTACCACCATTCCTCCCTTTTAGTTCATGTCCATGGGTCATACGTGGAATTCCTTTGGTTTCTCTATTTCCTGTACTATTCTTAACCTCCCCCTGTTTATTTTGTACCTGCCATTTATGCTACTTATTCCCTGTAGCATACTTGCCCCACCCCACTTCCCCTACCTGATCTCCATTTCTGTGATCCTGTTACTGTTCTAGTTGTTTGCTTAGTTTGTTTATGTTTCTGTTTTTTTAAGTTCAGTTGTTGATAGTTGTTTGTTGTCATTTTATTGTTCATAGTTTTGATTTTCTTCTTCTTCTTAGAAGAGCCTCTTTTCCACACATTTTCTTATCATATAAAATGGTAAGCTGATTCCAAAGTTATATGGAAGAGTAAAGGAACAGAAAAAGCCAAAATTATTTTCTAAGAAGAAATGTGAGGAAAATTAGGTTTTTCTTATTAGTTGCTAAGACTATTGAAGTTATAATAATAAAGGATGATATGGAATTGGCAGAGTGGAAAACACATACATCAGCACTAAATACCATAGAGAACCAGTAAATTGACACAAACAGAGAAGTAACATTGAAATATGACAGAGAATAAAACATTAGAAATTAGTGGGGGCAGATTCAAGTCTTTAATATATGATCCTGAGCCAAAAAGCTCCTCATATGAAAATGAAAATTATACTGCCAATTAATATCATACCAAAGAGAGATTAGACTATTTGTAAAATAAAAATTTTGAAATTTTTAGACCTATATATAGAAGCATATTTCCATATTCTCTGGGAATAATGTTTCTCAATGACACAAAGCACCAATAAAAAAGCTTGATAAGAACAAATTTTAAAACTTCTTTTCAGTATGATAAAATACTCTAACAGCTTAAAAGAAACCAAACTTGGGCAAATATACTTTCATTGTATATTTTCATTGTACGTATACTGCAAATATACTTTCATTGTACATTTTCATTGTACATATACTGCAAATATACTTTCATTGTACATAGCCAACAAAGGATGAATATTCAGAATTTGCAGTAATGTCTTTGATTCATTATATTAAAAATATAAAAATGTACAAATGCCTAAAGAGAAAATAAAATATAAACAGATAATTAACAGAGGAACAAAACACAATAGTCTATGTAAATATGTAATTAATTCCTGATTAGCTTTAAAAAAACATAAACTGAGATATTTATATCTATCAGAGTGGCAAAGTGTAAAGCTTGATATTATCACCTTGTGCCTAGCATAAAAAAGGAGTTTACTGTGCAATAGGATACAAAGACCAAAACACTTTTAAAACAATTTGACATCCCTTTAAATTACGATATTAATTTTTTTATGTGTTACCAGACTTTAATTTTACTGCTAATCCATACCACCATGATTTCATCTATTTGTATCTCATTAGTGATCAGAACATTTTATCATCAATAGGTGTATTTAAAGTATCCATGAACCATGATTTTAACTGCACTATTACAGTACTATCTGATTTTTTTCTAATTTTTAAATTATTTTATTGTTGTTCAGTTACAGTTGCCTGCATTTTCTCCCCTCCCCTCTACGCCACCCCAGCCAAACCCACCTGCCTCCCCTGCTTGAACAATCTAACAATGGCCAGAGAGGAGGGGGGGACAAGATGAATTTAATCAATTACCTATCAATTATAACACCTAAATATGTCTTAGATAAATTTCTAAGTATGCACAAAAGCATGTGCACAAAATTATCAGGAAGTTTTTGATTATATAATTGAAACTTGGGAAATAACTCAATGCCCACCAGTTGATGAGAACATAAATGAAATACAGTTAGCAGATTCAGTCAAAGGAGTATAGTAGCAACAACTCATAAACAATGTTTCTCTATATATCAAAACAAACAATTCTAAAACATGTTGCTTGAATAAAAGCAAGTCAAAAAGCATTACAAATACTATAATAAATGCATGTAAGTTTAAGCTACATAACTATATCATTGTAGTTTTGAAACGCATTTCCTCAATAACTACTGAAGTCGAGCATCTTTTTATATATCTGTCAGCCACTTGTATGTCTTCTTGGGAGAAGTGAACATTCAGGCCCTCTGCTCATTTTATAATTGGATTATTTCGTGTTGAGTTAATTCTATGAATTCTTTATATATTTTGGATGTTAAGCCCTTGTCAGAGCTGTTGTTTGCAAATATCTTCTCCTATTCTGCTGGTTGTCTTTTGTGTTTTTGTTGTTGACAATTTACTTTGCTGTACAAAGATGCTTTTTAGTTTCATATAGTTCCATTTATTTATTTTTGTCATTACTTCCCTTGCCTTTAGTGTTAAATTCATAAAATCTTCTCTAAGACCAAGGTCCATAAGTTTAATACCATTATTTTTTATGAAATGTATTGTTTCAGTGTCATATTTAGGTCTCTGATCTACTTTGAATTAATTTTTGTATATGGGTACCAAGAATAACCTAATTTTATTCTTTTGCATGTGGCTTTCCAACTTTCCCAGAACCATATATTGAAGAGAATTTATTTTTTCCATTGTATGTTTCCAACTTCTTTTTTTAAAATTATTTGCTCATATACATGTGGTTTTATTTCAGGGCTCTCAGGTTTTTTCCATTGGTCAATATGTCTATTTTTCTGCCAATGTTATACTGTTTGATTATTGCAACTCCGTCGTATAATTAGAAGTCAGAGAGTGTGATACTTCCAGCTTCATTCTTTTTTCTCAGGATTGCTTTGGCCCTTGGGGGTCTTTTGCGATTCCATACAAATCTGAAAAAGTTTAATCTATTGTTTTAAATGTCATTGGATTTTGATGGGAATTACATTAAATATGTGTATTAACTATTATCAACAAGATAAGTCTTAAGTGTTGGAGAGGTTGTGTAGAAAAAGGAACCCTCATTTACTGCTGTGGGGATTAAACAGCTGGCATAGTTACTATGGAAAACAATATGGATGCTCCTCAAAAAATTAAGAGTAGAGTTACCAAACAACCACCGACCCTTCTTATGAGCATATGCCCCAAAATTTGAAAGTATTTTTTCACAAATATATATGAACTCGGGTGTTCACTGCAGTATTATTCATGGTGGCCAAGACATGGAAGCAACCAAAGTGTCCTTCAAAAATGATTGGGTAAAGAAGATGCGATACATATAATCAATGGGAGAGTGCTCAGTCGTAAGCAAAGATGAAATATTGCCACACAGAAGGGCCTTAAGAATACGATGCTAAGCAAAATAAGTCAGGCAGAAAATGTTAAGAACTAATCATATGTGGGATATAAAACTAAAAGCAACAAATGAACAAACAAGAAAACCAATCAAACAAAAACCTGTAGACACCGATAATATGGTGATTACCAGAGGGGAGGGGTTGAGGAAGTAGTAAGGGGGCCAAACACACGGTGATGGAAGATGATTTGACTTAGGGTGGTGGGCACACAGTGCAATGTATCATTGAAATGCACACTGGAAACCTACATAATTTTACTAATGTCACCCCAATAAATGTAATTAAAATGAAGGGGATTTTTTAAATACATAAATAATACTATATTTAAGGACAAATAGGCTCATATGAATGTACAGATGCTTAAAATGCACAGAAATTTCAAGGAATCAATCCCTTTCAGAGAGGGAGGAGTGAGTGGGAACAGCTTCAAAGCCACAACTGTCTTTGGGCCATTAACCAATAGGAAACTTAAAGCAAATAAATCATAATTCTAAAACTCTGCGGTGAGTGTTCATTATGTGATTGAAAGTCTTTATGGTTTTAAATATTTAGCATATTTAAAAATTGCTGCTCAGCTCTTATTCACAAGTTTAAAATACATAGAGTACAGTATCAAAGTAACAGTAATTGATGGTGTGGAGGGGCTGAAAAAAAAATCTTGTTAAGTTTCAGTGAAAGAGAGTTATTTTTAACTTCCCCTGTTCTTTCTCTCAGAGAAACCAATCAGATAAATAAGTAAATTCCTAATTCTATTTACTCGTCTTCTACACACCTACTTCTTTTCTGTTCACCACAATATTTTCTATATAAGGGAGAGAATCATATTTAAAAAACTAAGTTGATATATGACTCATAAAACAATGGGGATGAGGAATAACTGACAATGAGATGAGTAATATTTAACAGCGGCAGTCATTTGCATAGTATCTAAGCTCTTCAGATGCGTCTGCATGTCACAATTATCATTACTTACTTAAACCAACTCATTTCTTAAATTTAAATAACGTTTAAGGATTTCATTTTATTCGAGTATCTTTAAAGGGAATCCATATCACTTGCCAGTATAGAAGCACTATAAGAAATTATTGTGCTAAAAAATCAATAATTAAAAGAAAAGAAAATTGCGTAATTCAAATTTTAAAAATTAAAGTAACATTAATTACAAAAATAAACATGACCTAATTTCCAAAAATCTATATCTGAGAATATATTTTCCAAAAAGAAGGAGACTTATTCTAATCAGTCACTAAAATTGGTATTCTGCTTGAATTCACTTAGTTAAAAATACAAAATTCTAACACAAACATTCAATTCTGTTCCCCAAGTATGGTGTTGCTTCTCCCTTAAGGTTGCCAACTCATGGATGTACAATCATAAAAAGCCAAAAGCTGCATAACTGTGTTTTCTGATTTGAAATGTTATTGCACAATAATTTTTCAAAAAGTAATAGAAATTTTGTTCAACCAACTTCAAAAAGTCTTTTGAACAAGCTTTGGATTTTATTTTTCTTCTGACTAGTTCAAATTATCTGGTAATGCTCACAAAGTAATGGTGAAGTTTCTCATCCACACACTAACACTAATTCATTCGGAACAATAAAGGTTTGCCATTAACAAATATCTACATAATATTCAAACTGTTGTTAGTGAGTTCCTTTAGATAATAATATAAAACCAATTACATAAGTCTAGGCATGTCTCTCCAAGTTAAATTTTCCAATATAACTGTGCCTCCAAAGATAAGTGAAATAATTAAATTTGCCAGAACACAAAGCTTTAAAAAAGCGTGTATGTATTGCCTCTGAAAGGGAGTTTTACCCGGAAGACATTTTCTCAATGCAGGCAGAGTACTTTCATGCATGGAAGTTCAACAAGCAAACAGCACTAAAGAACAAACCGTTATTTATGGTGAGAGAGAGAGAATAAAAATCTGGTGGCCTGCCCTAGAATGAATACCACATTTCTTCATGTGCTACATCTGGTGGGGTGGGCTTCTGTGCGCATATCTGAGTCTAATTCTGCACCCAAAGCAGCAAAATTGAAGTAACGTCCAACCTGGATTCAAAGAACAATGTTTATAATGGGTGAATTATGGCTTTATGATTTCCTGCATTTTTCCAAAGCATAGTTTCTAGACTGCATTTTGTTTGTCTTCACATCAGTAAGTTGCTAATTAGTTTGAAAATTGTCTTTTGTCAGTTATAGGTGTGAGGAAAACTGTTTTCATGCAGCTATTATCTGAAAAATAATTAGCTGAGTTCGTAGTGTTAGCATAACATAACTTTTCATTCTGGTCTCATTATTGATAAATCAAGGTTCCAGTTATACCTATAATTCTAGTTTCACAGAGAAAATTAATTAAACATTATTCATGGTTTGATACTGAAAATGCCTTTACCGTAAAAAAAAAAAATTAAGTGTTTTCACAATTCTGGCTTCAATGTTTTTAATTAAATGTAACACTATAAATGACACCTCCACTGTTTTACAATCATTATTCCCAGTGACAATGCACATCCTTTTTTATGATGCTTCAATACTTTCTTATTAAAAAAATGTTCCTCTCTTCTGAGTTCAAAATACCATTATAGATTGAAATATTTAATATTAGAATGTATGAATGGTTCTTTATAGATGACATAAAATTAAACCTCTTCTCTTTGTCAATATCCAAAAATCAGATATAAACTTTTTGCATGATTTTTTTGCAATTAATAGTTAAGCAATACCAAAGTACTGTTTAATTGATTCATTAAATTGATTTTCATATCTGTACAGACTATATGAATATTTTATTATAATCACCATGAGTATTTAAAAGCAGCACCTCTATGCTTTAAAAATTCCCATTTTCACCACAGCTTAATGATGCTTCAAAAACTATTACTATCATCAGAACAACAATAAAACAAATTATAGTCTCAATTAGTTTTAGCTATATATTTATAAAACACATGATTCATTAAACAATTATTCCATTTTAAAGGTGGTTTTCAGCATGTCACTGTAAAAGAATGCAGGAAGCTTTTGGAAATTCAGTTGTTAAAAATCCACATATGTGATCTATATCATCTCTATAATCTTATTTCCAACAATCTGACAAGATTCAGAAATGTGGTTTAGGACCTTCACCAGTAGGATTAAATGCCACCATCATGTGGTCTGAATAAATGGGATATTGCAATAATTTCTATGTAGGGCTCATTTTAATCGAAGAAATCCATAAAAACTTATATTTTTCTAGGGCACATGTAAGTTTCTATTATACATTAAAACACATAAAATTATTAAAATAAAACATAGTCATTTACCATATCAATTACTGTATTTATCCTTAATGACTTTATGCACCACATTTTGAAAAACATCGATCAAGTGTATTTAATGTGTTAACATCACACCAAAGTAAGAATTGAGACAGTGATAATGAGTCACATTACTTTTACTTTTCTAGGTTTTGAACCAATTGAGAAATACAAATTATTTGATTTCTGTTTCTGTCTACCGACATAACTAACTTTCTATCCACATACACACAGCATCAGAGGGTAGGACTTTTGTTCTCCTGCTCCTGATAAAGACACTTCTACTAGAACTGTGGTTATTATACCTTGTGTGCATTAAAATTACCTGGGAACTTAAAAATCTATCTACTTCAGAGATTCTGATTGGTGCTTCAAAACTCTCCCCAGATAATCCTACTTGCTTTATGTCTCCCGGATTGAGGACTACTGGACTAGAACAACCTTTCCAGGTTCTCATGCTACCTTTTCTTCCCACCTCCCATGAGAGAGACTAGCAAGAGAAGACTTTTCTTATGCCCTCTTTCTTGATGTCATTGTTCTTGCTTACATATATAAAATAAAAAATGGTAAAGATAAATGACAAGGTCCCACATAATACTATAACACCAGGAATGTGTTCAAGAGAAATGACTCAGACCTAATTAGATGATACATATGTAGTTCTTTCCACTTCCCTAAATAAAATCATTTTGAATATAAATGTGGACCACAAAACCAAGAATTATGAGAGTGGGCCACTGGTCAGGTAAAGAGACAGAAAGAGAGAATGAGAAGTAGAGAAAGGGAGCAAGAATGAATGGGAGAGAGAAGTAATGAATAAAAGATGGAGAGGGTAAAGAAATAACTTCTATACCAACAAATATATTCACAGTACCATAAATATACAGCCTATAATACAGCAACCTGTGGATCATCTTTCCTGGGGACTTTGGCACTGAAGTAGTAATTCAAGCTTTAAGAGAGCCATAAAATTCTAAATAACTTCAATTTTGTGCCTGTATTTTATGAGATCATCAAAACACTTCAAGTAAATTACAACTTCAAAATCAATTTCTCTCTTCAGCAGATCATCTATTATCCTGTATGATTGAAGCTTTGCATCTCTTAACTGATGTATTTATCTAAAGCAAAGTCAACCCCAAAGTTCTTATTTAAGGCCAGTGCTTCAGCACCTTGAAGAAATAGAAAATAAAAATGCTAATCTATATACATCACTTTGTACTGTATTGCTAGGATTGTATATTTACGTGAAGAAAGTAATTGGAAATGAAAAAAATAATGAGTCTGAAGTAGGGGGAATGGCCTAGGTTCAGAATCTGGGCACTTCCTCTGCCACATCCTCACTACCTTATGCAGACAAGTCAATTAACCCCTCTGAACTCCTTTCTTCTCAGACAGGAAATGGGAATAAAATATAATATTTATCTATGTATGGATCAATATAGACAGGTAAGTATTTTCTTGTGTTGGTTCATCCTATTGACAGAGAATGGACTGGTTTCATTTTCCAGGGCAGGAGAGATGAAGAGACAACAGTAAATTCATTAGGGTATGATACTCATACACATGAAAGTATTTGCAAAAATATAGGTTAGAATGCTATGTATTATGCATATGTATGTTAGTTGGTGAGAAATTTAGAAGAGTCAAGAAAAAATGGGCACCACCGTGAAGTGAGAATTTTCCGTGGTTACAATGTGATAGCCATGGCCCATCCGTACAAGAGGGAGTAGAAGATCTGGAATGACCAAGGCATAACACCTGGGAGAGTTAACAGATGCAGAATAGTTCACTTTATGCTTTTCTGAATGATGGTGTCCTGCAGACAAAATATTAATATTGAAAGTTGTAGTATAAATAACATTTATTTCCCATGAGGTGGTATTGAATAAAACAGTCTATAAAAATAACCTCTCAGCAATCCGTGGTTGCTGTTTTTGCTTTTTTTTTTTCTTCAGGTCTGTTGGCATAAAAAAAGGCACACAATTTTAGCTATAAAAATGACAGTAAATAATAACTAGAAGAGACAGTATAAAAAACTAATGTTTTTGGTTGCCACACTGAGATGAGAGACATGGGATTGGAGCCATTGTTGGGAAATTAGATCCAGTAAGGTGAATAAGGTGTCTAAACCATAAATATTCATGTGTTTATTTTTAGAGCCAACACTTGTAGCAAAGAAAGCAAGTTGAAATAAGAACCAAATGTTATTCATATTTATTAATAAAATATATTGTAGGTATATAAAAGAATTTTAAGATAGGATTTTATTATTCTCTTTTTTTCTTGTCCTGTTCACAATATGGCAGTCAAGATCAATAGTGATAAATAGCATTGACAGCGGAGTTATTTTTAGCTCAGAATTTTAATCTTTTCCCATGAATTTCTAACTCTTGAAATAATTATCTCTATGTACATTTTTCTCTAGGTTATCATCTTCTTATTATTGTTTAGCAATACATCCTTCATCTGTTAATAAAACTTTTAAAGGTTATCAAAATATCCTTTACAAATAATTTATACCATTGACAACTCCATATTTAACTAAAATTTGTTTCTCTGACATTTCCCATGACCTGACTCTTCCCTTTTTCTTCTTTTCTAAAAACTTTACCTTTTCATTCTCTTCATACACCTAATGAAAAATGAGCTCCTCATACTTCTCTTATCAGTATTAACTGGAAAATATTGCTAAGCAGATTATATATTATATTTAGGACATAAGGAACATAAATTCAAATAAAATATTGATTTCAGCAAACACAGTAATTAATTTGTAAAATCTTATAATACCATCATCATAAAACCACACCAGTCGAGTACAGTTTGTTTCAAAGGAGCTGAAGGTACATTGGGGAGGAAAGGGGCCACTTACCCTAATGGTATTACAAATATGAGAGTGTAATAGAAAAAATAGTGTGTGACAATAAATTCAAAATCCTTAGGCAGACTAGCTCCGTCTTAAGAGATAATCTAGAGATAAAATTAAGAAGGGGTTTTAGTAGTTGATAAAAATGAAAGTATGAGAGGAAAATGGTTAATTCTGAAACTGCCTATTTAAGAACCCCTGGGTAAAGCACTAATTCGTTATGTCACCCCTCAATGTAGATAACAGATTACATATCTGCTCACATGGTTACCTGTCCACCCTCTGCCAAGTTTCTTATAAGCAATCTTGAACTTAGAAGGAGCAGGTATATAATGTATTAATTATCTATGATGTGTGTACACTTAGAATTGGAGCAATCACTTGTGGAAATATACAATGGATTACAACTATTTAGAAAAGCTCTTACTTTCTTTCTTAAACCTCTATTTTTTAAGGTTTAACTTCTCTGATGTCTTAAACTCACACTCAATATAAATGACTCCAAACATCTGCTATAGCCCTGAGCTCTCTTCTCTCTTCAGGTCCACCTTGGATTTTCACTGGCTTTGTTTTCTTAAACTGTATATCCCATTAATTTCTCAAGCCTATTATGTGTTAATCAAAACATGCCACATTTTCCATAGAACTAATTTCTTCAGTTCTTGCTTCCCTATTTTAGTTATAATCCCCACTCGATGTCCAGTTGTCAAGAGCAGTCTTAATCAACTCAGCTCAGCCTCCTTACTTTCTATGTTCTGCCCAGAACCCACATAAGCAGCTCCTTCTCTGGTAATCCTCCTGGAATACTTCTTTCCATTACCGACTGCAGTGCTTATGCTTGTAGAGGATATTATTCCCTTTGCAACAACCACTTTAATGGGCTTTGAACTGGCTTTCTTGCCTCTTTTTCTACACAAGCCCATGACTAATCTTCTTAAAGAACAGTCCAAATTATATCACTTCCATGCTCAATTAACTTCTGTGACTCATTTTTGTATGCCAAATTAATTATAAATTTATTAACCTGGCACATAATCCCCTCTATAAATCCCCAATATACTTTTCCAGCACAGCCACCCTGTCACTGTTCTCCAAGTGAACCATATGCTCAACTCAAAATTAACTTTTATAGTTTCTCAAAAATGTTCATGCTGTTGTTTCCAGGTTTTTGCTTATATTTATTTACTGTTATTGTGCCTCCCCAACTAAGATGCAATAACTACAATTGTTATTGTAACAACATTAATAAGAACTAAATTTGAACATGTACTCTATGAAAGGGACTATGCTACAAGCTTTATAAATCTTTTCTCATTTTAACTTGATAGCATCTCTGTGTTAACGTGTGGTTATCCCTATCACATATATGTATGATATGATGGAGGCTAGAAAGATTTTATTATTTGCTCAAGTTCATTCCATCACTGATGGACTCAGTAATCCAATTTTGGAATGAGGAGTTCAGAGCAATCTCACTTTGTCCTCTTCATGTGAATATAGACGCTGGCCCTGGCCAAGAGGCTCAGTTAGTTTTAGCATAGTTCGGTGCACAGAAAAAGGTTGTGGGTCAGATTCTGGCCAGGGCACATGCCTGGGTTGCTAGTTCCATCCCCAGTCAGGGCAGGCAGGGGAGGCAACCAATCAGTTTCTCATATTGATGTTCTCTCTCTCTATCCGCCCACCCCCCACCACTGCTTTTGCTCTCTCTAAAAAACCCAATAAACATATTCTCGGGTGAGCTTATACAGAGGCTGGAATTCAATTTGCCTTTCATTTCAAATGTCAGTTCTTTAGTACAGACTTCCTGGTCTTTTTTCCCCCAGGCTATGTATCATCCTTTTTTGAGCAACAAAACCACATAGTCCAACAAAGCATTTTTAATGTTCTTATACAAAAAATACCTTATTTTATAAAAATGTGTTCACTTGTCCAACAATTAAGATAAACAGTAGCAGCTTGAACAAAAGGACTGTTTCTTAACCTTTTTTCTTCCAAGGCACGTAACCAGGAGAATATTGTAGGGAAGAAAAAATAATTTCCTTCTGTCCTTCTGAGTCCTTCCGGTTGGCCTAATAATCAAATTGACATGAGATAGATTAATAGGACAAAAAAAGTATTGCATATGTACACATAAGGGTTCCCAAAGAACATGGGACCCAAAGGCAAGTTGGCAGATAAAGCCTGTATGCTTTTCTGGACTAAGTAAAGGGAAGCAGGGCTCTGAGGCTCCACAGGGGAAATAAATACCTAATAGGCTGGTGAGGAAGAGCAAACACTTAGTAAACAAATTCTTGCCAGTGAACCCAGAAACAATGGGACACACAGGGGAGCTGAAGGACTTTTCTGGGTTCTTCCCTGTCTGCCACACTTAGTTCAGATTATGCTAAGGTAATGCTCCCTTCCTTTAAGCAGATGTTTCTATCTGAATTCCCCTACACAGGTAATGCAGAGGGTTCAAAGCTTCTTTCTGAGTCTTTTGTTTCTTAAAAGTAGCCAGTTTAAAATAATGAATATCTCAAAAGCATATTTTTGTGTGGCAAACTGTGCTTCCCTTCAGTATATATATAGTGGGTGCTCAATAAGTAATAGTTGAATGAAATTATTAACCAGCATTCTTCAGAAGCAGAATTATATTAAGTACAACTATTTTGTGAAGTTTTATAATCCAGGTCTACTATTATAAAAAGGAATAAATAAAATCTTTAAAAAATAAAAAAATAAAAATAATTATTTAGAAAAAATATTTGGCATACAGTTAAAGTAGTATGGGTACTGTATTATATTTGAGTGTGTTATATATACATATAACACATTTAATACATACCTTGAAAATGTCATAGTTTTAACTAAGAAAAGCAGCATTTCCTTAGATTTTTATACAGCATTATTGAGGTTTAAATTGACATATAATAAGCAGCAACGTTTGTCCATGAACTTGGGAACGGATACCAGGGTTGTTTTAGTATTGGATAAATGTTGACAACACACATACACCTACATGTATATTTCCCTGTGTGAACATATACTATGTGAAGAATAATCACCATAAAAAATAAACACACCCGCCACTCCAGAGGTCCCCTGTGCCTGTGTGGAACCCCTCCGCCCTGCCACCAGCTCTCCTCCCCCAGCCCTCCAGCAACAACTGATCTCCTGGGCGCTACAGATCAGTTGCGTTTTCTAGAGTTTCATATAGATGAATAATTCATTCTATATTCCTCGTGCCTGGTTTCTTTCACTCAGCATAACTATGTTGTAATTTAGTTATGGTATGGTGTATACAGTAATTATACACCATATTTTGTCTAACTTTTCACTTGTGGCTGGACATTTGACATGTTTCCAGGTGGGGGTTATTAAAAATAAAGCTTCTGTGAACATTCACTTACAAATATTTTAATTATATGTGTGAAATGGCTATATGATATGGTAGGTACAAGTCTAATTATTAAAAAGAATGTTAAACTATTTTCTAAATTGGTTCAATATACATAAAATAGTCATACTAATTATTTTGATGTCTTTGTCTATTCATTCTAATATCTGTGTCAGTTCCTTGTGGTTTTCAAATAATTTATTTTTTCCCTATGGGTCATATTTTATTCTTCATCAAATGCCTGATAATATTTTATTGGATAAAGACTTTTTGTCACAATCTCAGCATATCAATAACCAATGTTGTGGCTGAACTTGCCCTTTATCCTCATTATGATAACAAAATATTGTCAGCAATAACAATCAAGAAACCACAGAAAAAAAGTGATTTTAGTTACAAGGCCTGGAAATAACATGGCGCATCCGGGGCCACGCAGTGAGGTAGTGAGGGGAGAGGGGGGGACCAGGATTTTATTTTATTGAGGTCAAAGATGAGTGCCTAAGGTTTCCTGGACTCAGCAGTTTCTGGTTAAGAGCAAGAATTTAAAGTTCAAGAAGATAAAACATCAAGCAAACAAACCTGCCTAAATGGTCAGTTATCAAAATTAACCAAGATCACTAAAACAAAGGAGCTTGTGTGGGGAGAGAGGAGACCCAACCTGACTTTACCTAGTCCTGCGACTGGCAGTGTGGTTATTGAAAATAACCATCTTTCGAGTGTGCCTTTTTGAAGTATATGCCTCAGCAATCAAAGCTTGTTAGGCATTTGCATTACAAAAGGCAAGCCAACTCTCAGAGCTTGTGCTACCACAGACCTTGCAAATTTTACTTTGTTGAGTACTGGACGGTTTTGTAATATACAAATAACTTTTGACCTTGTTCTGGGAAACAGTTAAGTCATTTGGAAACAGTTTGGTTCTTTTAAATTTAAGCAAATTTTTAAATTTCATTTTATGTTCACTTGCCTTTGACTATTTCTTCCTAAAAATTGTATAGTTTATGGAGGTTTTCTCATTTTCTTAGATTTGCATTTACCTATAGTTATCCTATAAATTGTTTATAACTTTCATATATAAGATAGCGTCTTTATTATTTTCAATATTTTCTATAGATGGACTGCAAAATAGCCTAGACAAATTCTGTTCATGTACAAGTTTCTCTTTTGGTTTCTGTACCTTGCTTAACCAGAGGCAATTGTGGCGATGTCTAAAGCCTGGACTTCGTTAATTTCACAGTTAACAAGACATCTAGAATATTCTGGTATAGTTGCTGGCCCTTATGCCAAGTTTTGGATTTATTTGCAAACTGTACATGATATAGGCAGATTTGACCAGACCTGGCAAGACTGCTGGACACAGGAGTGACTGAGTGAGGGAGGGCCCTGCGGCTGTTGGGGACAGGCTGTTCTGTTTCCTCCTACATGGTAAATAAGCTAGTTTGACAGCTTTGTGTTGCCCCAGCAACCAACCTAACCAGCACAGGAGGACAGAGTCCCCGCCCCAGGTGGAGGTGCAGCAGGAGGAAACCTTGCACACTCTGCGCAAGGCTAGAGCATGATGGACAAAGGGAAAAGCCCTCCTACCCGCTCCCGGTTCCTGATTGAAGGGGAAAACAGAGATCACAGAGGCACAGGAACCTAAAGGTTAACATGGAGCAGTGGGATGTCCAGACCTGCCAGTGTAGCCTGGGAAAAAGGATGGGATTGGCTGTGGAAATGGAGCCCTTCTGGAACACACGGAAATCTGGGCCAGGGTATATTGGAGAGAGGGCAGAGACTCACTCTTGCTCTTCCTCTGGGCTCTACCGACTCGCAGTTGGAGTGCTCACTGGCCACCCGGGGGGCTAGGACAGCCTTGGGTGCTGGAGCCCTGTGAATAGAGCCCCTACATGCCCAGCTGCAGCAGTTGGCAGCAGCCCCAGGTCCCCAGAGGAGAGGGAAAGTTGTGGCGCAGAGATGGTGGCACTGGCCCTGCACGCAAGGACTCCCGGGAGGGAGACAGAAGCCGGACAGCCTTCTTCTTAGCAGCCTCTGGCTGCAAATAAAGATGGAGCAGGATTTCTGAACACAGTTTCTGGTTCTGGGCACCTAGGTTTTGTTTGTATTCTATTGGCCTGGAGTCTGAGAGTCTCCTATTACCGCAAAATTGCACATCTTAATGAAGACCTTTTTCCTTCCCCATCAATCTTTGTCTTATGCCTGTGTTGGAGGCGGGCAGCCCAACCCCGCTTTTGTTGTAACACACAGACTACTAGGTTCACCAGATCTTACGACAGTTCGTTCATTAGTAGATCGCACGTATGTTATATTTGTAGCCACTCTTATATCTAGTTTGCCACTATTTTCACCAATAAAAGAATAAACATTTTTAACATTCACTTAGCCTATTAAAAAACCTTCAATGGTGACCGGAGTTAAAAGTAACTGAAGCATTTGTGATAGCTACTTATGAATTAAAATTTATTTGATTTAATCATAACTAACACTCTTATGAGTTTATCCCAAATAGTGCAAATTATTAAAAAAAGCTTATAGATTTAACTGTCTTCCCACACACATACACTCTCTATGTTGAAATATGTTATATTATAAATTGCATTTCATGTGTATATTCCTATTTTATTTTAATAGTCTGATTAGATGTTTTTATTATTCTTTTTAATTAATTTTACCATTTTTCATAGAACCAGTTTTAAATTTATTTTACATTCTTCTTTTTTTAAAATCTGTTTCCTAAATATTTTCTGTTTTACAAATAGATTTCTCTTATGTATCTTTATTAATCTTCCTACACTGAATGCTTAATTTCTTTATTTTTCTTCTTTCTTACATGGAACACAATATTTTAGTCTTTGTGTTTTTTTCCAAAAGAACTTTGTCTATCTCACTAAAGTATAAATGCATACTGTCTAGTACCATTCTGCTGTTTAAAACCAATTTTTGTTTGGAAATTACAGAATTTATGCTTTAACAATTTTGCTTTTCTATTATTAAAGTTATACAATGGTTAATTTATCTCTCCTAAATCTTTGTTTTAATTAGCAAAGATAGTTTTAAGATTTCATCTTATTTTTCTTATTTTTTCTCAATAACTGGCATGAAGATTATCTAGACATATTTTATTCCCTGCTAGCCCCCATAGGTGACCTCTGCTTGATACCTACAACAATCCACTTGCATGCTATTCGAAGGTCCCTTTAGAGCTTAAAACTGCAGGTTTGGTTGATGTAAATTTATGTCACTAGCTGAGCAATGAATTAGATTAATTGGAAAGCATGCCAGAACAATTGGCAGTTCAAGAGGAATTCATCTCTGTATTTTGCATGTGTGTGTTTGATGCAGCTGCTGCTTTCTACACACATCTTTCTCCTTAGGCTGAGTTAGCTCCTCTCTCCTTCTCGGTGCTTACCCTGTCTGGGTAGCTTCACATCCTCAGTCTTCCCACCTGCTACATTCACTGTGCTGTCCTTATGATTTACAAGGATCTCTGTCAAAATGTTGTGACATTGAAAGAAAAGGGTATGTGGCCTGCTGCCCCTGTGAACCAAGGCTGATGCTTGTCCTCAGTCCTCATCTACAATTCTAAAAATGTTAGATTCTTAAACATGGCTCCGCTTATTGTCCAAGGATGCTACTATTTCTCAGAAAAGCTTTATGTAAGCCCTTAATGGTCTGTAATCCTTCCTATTGCAAACAATGATTAAAATTAGCATCTTTTGGCATGCTTAAAAAGAGCATTCCTATTCAGAATTTATTTTAAAGTTATTAATCTAGTGCTTTTATTGTTCCATATTTTTCCATAAAAATTTATAGTATATCCCAACATTATTTTAGTCAAAATATTCAATTAGGTAATACAATTATTTTTGTCTATTATTGGAATATATTATTTTATAATACTTTTAATTCCACATTGATTATATATTAAATATTCATATATATCTGGATTTATCTGAACTGATTATGCTTTTTCATTGATATCTCTATTTTTATGCCACCAGCAGAGTGATTTAATTGCAGTGTTTTTATAAGATTTTCATACTTGTTAAGATGCTTCTCCTCAATGACATTTATTTTGCATTGTCATTCTTAAAATTTCTTCCAGATTAATTTAATTGCCATTTATTACACTCCATAAACTCCTTTGGTTATCTTGAATTGAATTCAGTTGATTGACTCATTTGGGAAATAATGCCATTTTAAAATAAATTGGTCAAGAATGGTTATTTTGATCACTGTTGTTTGATGTCATTTTAGATGTGCTACCTTAAAAGAGAGAATGCTGAGAGGTACATAGTTTTCCTCATATTTTCAAATATCATCACTCTTTGTAGATGACAAAATTCGATATTTAAAAAATTCCAGAAGGTTAATTCAGAAACTATTCAAAATAATAAATTAGCTTAAAATAACCAGATAATATATAATAAGAGTAAGAGCAAAATTTGATGCAAACTATCTTGTTAAATTAATAATGAGACTTTATGTAGGTTATGCCAATGTTTGGTTTATTATAAAAGTCTCTATTTTTATTCCTACCAGAACCTAGTATTTTTTCAGGTAGCCATCTCTCCTCAGATTCTAGGAGATCGACACTAACGTGACCATTCCAACACCTCTTATCAATTCAATCTGAAGCCTGTCTACTGAGGAGCTTGTAAGATAAAATTTTTGACTCAAAAGAAAGAGAAGCAGGTGGGTCTAGGCAGATACTGTTTATGAAGTGAGCTTTTTCCAATCTGAAGAACCCTGAGCTCAAAACCTTAATCTTTTGTAATGGCCTGCAAGAGGCAAGCCCAACTGTTGCTCAAGAGGAAGATATTATAGCAATTATCTTAGCAAAGAGACCTGCCTTAAAGGAGATAACATTTATTTTTCTAAGCTTTTTGTTACACAAACATTTTTCAAAGGATAGTACAGTTGCCTTGTTTGAGAGATGTACAAAAATATAAACTACTCATGTAAAATTGTTTCCTAACAGTTTATAAAAAAATGTAGAGGCATAGATAATACATAAATATTACATAAAAAGAGCCCCGATGAACTGACACAGAGCTGATCCAAAATAAACGTTTTCCCCAAAAGATAGATTTATATTTCCCATTGCTCAGAAGATAATTGCTAAACGTTATTTACAGAGAAGGATTTAATTTTGTTAAAGTATAAATTATTTGTGCACCTTTCAAAATTTTTGTCCAATCCATGCTGATCATAATTTGCATATGATATTTATTATATCTGATCAATTTAAAGAAAGTCTCCTCATTCGATGTCTCTGTTTATTTAAGATTTTAAAAGCATTGTGTCATTTCAAGGAACTCCTGGTAATTTCTAATTCCTGCTTCAAAAGAGTAATTGCATTCAACTATTAATGTTGATATGCCACTTACAAAATTGTTTACAACTTTATAGATGTAGTCATAATAGTTAATGGAAATTGATAAGATTTTGCTTTTTTATGAACGCTAATATATTTGAATATTAACAAAATTTTAATCTTACTCATGGAAACACCGGGAAAAATATAATAAAAAATACCAATCCTAATTTGATGCCTTTGTATCCTATAAATATATTCTTGAGATCTTAATGGCTTTCATAGTTTTTTTTTAAATTTTAATTACATTTTTAATAATGTATGCTATCTTATTTAACAAGTCTCTTTTAATGTATTGCTGCTTAGAACTAAATCAATTCAGAGAGTAATGTGAAGAGAATATAGATTTATTAATATTGGGGTACATGATATATAGGAACAAACAAGAGAGGAAAGGAGAGATGTTTTCACTATCCAAGAGCAGAAAATTTATTTTTATGTTCTATACAATAATATATAATGGGAATAGGCAATCACTCTATTGAATGGCTTGGAACCACAATAAAACAAAACAGCTAGGCATTTTCTTCCCCTCAACTATGGTTTGGAGTCATATCTGAATCATGGAAAGGAACGGCTAACCATTTATAAAATAAATGAAGTCCAACAGAATCACAAATGGATGATATTTGCAAGTTAAGGGCATTGTTAATATAATATAGTATAATAAGTTATCAGTGATACCTTTTAGAATCTGTAAATCCCCAAGAATTAGAAACTCTGAGCAAAAGAAAAATCTTTTTTTTTAATCTATGTATCACACGGTTATATGAATCCTAGAGACAAGATTCATATAAGGAGCATAGTGCTGCAGCAGAGTGTAAAGAACTATGAAAATTCTTTCTAGCCTCGCATGGAAGCTCCAATCAGACAGAGTATAAAACACTGTGTGGCAGTGACAAAATTCCGGGTTGTGGAGCAACGTCTGTCTGGAGAATTTGCAAAGAGGCTGTTGCATAGGAATAACACTGGACTGATTAAATCCCCATTTCTGGGGCAGAGAAGAGAAGCCAGTGGCTAGGTCTTGGGATTGACTAAATGCTCTTTTAGGAGTTTGCATTTAAGTTTGCATTATTCAAAAAGGATTAAGATACTGCCAATCAAGTTTTCTTGATTGTTAACTTCTGGATGTTTTGTTTTTTAAATAATTAAAGAGATCCAGTACTGCTTCAGCATAGTCTAGTGATGAATAATATTGCACTGAGAACATTTCATGCCATTTTTGTGGGTGTAATTTTTTTCTCAAATATCTGAAGATAACAATACTTTTAAGTTTCTTTTTTATAGTCTCTTACCTTTGTTTTTATTGAGATCAGTTTTATTAATTCCTTTATGTATATTTACCCAAAGTTTCTTTTCATATGATGTTTATGCATGTATGCTGGAAGAATCTTCATTGTCTAGTGATATTTAAGAGTAAGAGATTATAATGATTACTTATCTGGTATAATTTTTTTGGTCTCTGGTATGAAAGTTGTTGATAGACTGTATACCCTATGGTGAATTCTTTTAGAGTTAGAAAATTGACTCAAAGTTCCATTTATGGGGTTTAGGTTTGCCAAATGGCTGTATTTGTGTGGTTGGGGAAATCACACATTCTTCAAATATGCCACCCAAGATCAAGGCGTGGAAAAACTAAAGGCACATACTAAGTGAAGAGCCAAGTGCTGTCCTGAAAGTAAATGATACCCATACAGGAAAACAGATTAAACCCTCTACATTATACTTTGTTTTTATTTTTTCCAAGTTTATTTAATTAAAATTGACATGTAACATTGTGCAAGTTCAAGGTAAGCCACATGATGATTTCATACACATATGTGCAAATGATTACCACAATAAAGTTGGTGAACATAGTCATTATGTCTCATAAACCCATTTTTGTGAGGTGAGGATACTTATGACCTACTGTCTTAGAATATTTCAAGGATACAATGAAGTATAATTAACTACAGGCCACACGCTGGACATTAGACCCCACATCTTAACTGGAAGTGTGCCCTTTGACCAACCTCTCCCCAATTTTCCTGCCCCCAGCCCTTGGCAACCCCCATTCCACTCTCTGTTTCTATACGTATAGCTTTTTTCAAATCCACATATAAGTGGGATCATGCAGCATTTGTCTTTTTCTGTCAGATTTATTTTACTTAGCATAGGGCTCTTAAGGTCCATCCAAGTTGTCTCTAATTGCAGGATTTGGCTGAATTATATATAAGCATATATATAATTTAATGTATGATATGTAATAAATATAATAATATATAATTAATAAAATATAATATATAATAAATATAAATACTCACATTTTTAATCCATTCATGTGTTCATGGACACTTACATTGTTTCCACATCCTGGCTATTGTGAATAATTCTGCGATGCATTTGGGGATGCAGGTATCTCTTCAAGATAGAGATCGATTTCCTTTGGATAGACGAGTATTCTATATCTAGAAGTAGTATTCCTGGATAATATGGTAGTTCCATTTTTAATTTTTGAGGAAACTCCATACTATTTTCTATAGTGGCTTTACCAGTTTACATTCATCAACAGTGCACGAGAGTTCTTTTTCCTACACATTATCGCCAGCACTTATTGTATCTCACCTTTTCGATAATAGTTATTGTAACAGATGTGAGGTGACATCTCGTATTGGTTTTGACTTACATTGATGTGGCCACTACAATCCATGAATTACACAGAAGAGAGATTTTGTTCAAAATTAAATACATTTTTTCTTCATACAAAATAAGATCATGTCAATATTATCAAGTCACGTGGCTCATTCCTTCTCGTAAGTTAATTCTCAGTACAAAAGTCTTTTCCTTGGAGAGAACTTGCACGGCCTTACACGGTCATTATATTGAGGTAATCCTCCATTTTAATCTATCATTGTCCTATATTATTTATGTTATACATAAAACCTATGTAATTTATAATTATTTGTCTCAATTTTTCCTGGTCATTGTTCCAACTACTTAATTTCTTGCAATTATACGACACTAAATTTTCCAACTGCCTATTTCTGTTAAAAGTATTACCTTTGTAAACATCTAGACCCAAAATTTGAAGAGCCCCTTTCTCATTTATCTTTTTGATTTGTGTTATATTTTCTTCATTGTATTTATTGTGTTTATTGATTTTATTGCAGGGAGAGAGAGACCAAGAGAAAGGGAGAGAGAGAGAAACACCAATTTCTTGTTCCTTCCACTTTTTTGTGCATTTACCGGTTGTTTCTTGTATGTGCCCTGACCAGGGATTAAACCCACAGCCTTAGAGTATTGACAGGATGCTCAAGCCAACTGAGCTGCCAGCCAGGGCTCTTGATTACATTCCTGAACTGTCCCCTATAGCTTCCTTCTTTTAATCCCTGTTTCAATATGCTTCTTTAGTTTAGATCCTTCTTATAGCTCTCTCAAGTAATGATATGTTCTCACGGGAAAAAAACTATTTTGAAGATCCTTTAAAAATACTATTTAAATTCTAATTAAGTATTTATTTCATGGGCATATGGAGAAATGAGTTTTTTAATAATTAATTATTATTATGTGTATTTTAACTGCAGCAATTGAGTATGAGAAGGAATGAACCAGGTGAAGTACATAAAGAACAGCTTTCCCTCAGGAGTTTATCAAGGACACTATGCTCAGGTTGGGAAACGACTGTAATGTTCAAAGTCAAGTTCAAGCACCAACCAAACTAAATGTTGTATTTGTCCTTTGAAAGTGTTCCCAAGGTCATTGAATGAGTACATATCTCGAATGGGTTAGAAAACTTTTAGGAAAGTATGTTAAATAATTGATCAGAGATATCATATTATAATAATTTTATTATAAGTTGCAGGGGGTCTTTTATGGCATTTGTTTCTTATATAATGTAATGGCTTAACACCATATTTCACATATATATATATCCATGAAATATTCTACCAATATTTACCCCAAACGAGCCCATGACCATATATGATATTTATCTTTTCTCAGATTACGGATAAGAGGAGGCACATATTCAGTAGTTTGCATCTGTAATGAAAGTTCATGTTCTTTTTACTATCAACTTTCCAGCTGTTTTTAACAAAGTTCAGGTGGGCAGCGACTATGCTTCAGGGTTAACCATAAGAGTAGTTAAGAGAGTCAACATTGATGGAACCCTTAAATATTTCCTTATTTTCTGAGAAAGAGGACTCATTTTTGTGTATATTCTATATTGGAACTTCACTTAATGTTTAACATATAAAGAATTCTTCTGTCTAATATTCTAAAAGCCATTATCCTTTTTCACACTGTATCTAATTTTTGCATTTTTAGGTATAGACATTATAAACCCTTTCTCCATCCTTCTCTACCCTGATTTGAGCTTGAAAGGCCAATTTCACAAATTGAAGTATGCTACTTCCTTTGTCTTCTGGCTTCTAGTTGTATTTTTCCAACAGAGGCTACTGGTGGGAGAGGTAGAATGGAGAAGTAGAATAGAGAGGTTAAGGGATTAACTCTTTCTACTCTCTGCCTCCCTAAGACTCCAGGAGTGGCTATGACTCATTGCCGTGTGCATTCATTAGGGGGAATAAACCAGTGGGTAAAAGCTTGGACTCTACAATCATATCTTTCCTGTGTTAGAGTCCCAGCTCCACTCCATTTATAGGCCACATAACCTTAGAAAAGTCACTTGATTTCTGTGATCCTCAGTTTTTCTCATGTGTAAAATGGGGATAAAAATGTTTCCAGGCAGGCAAAGAAACAGAAAAGACACAACCCATAGTAATTAGAAAACAAAACACAATCAGTTGGAACTTCCCTCAAGCAAATACAAACTTTGAAATTAACGCATGGGGTATGAAAACATTTTTATAAGTGTATTCCATGTGTTCAGTACGTAGGGATAGAAAAGGTATATAATATGTTCAAATTGAACTTTTATTTATTAAAACCTATAATGTGCAGGTACTATAGGTGATTAATAGCATATTACACACTACGGGAGACAAAACAATCTGTGATCCTGAACATATAGCAATAAAAATTATCCAATTTGAAGCACAGAGAAACATAATTTTTAAAATAAAATGACCATCAGTGAGTTGGGAAATACCTTTGAATGGCCTTCTATATTTGGAACTATTGTGCCCAAAGAAGAGTAGATAGTGGGGTACAAAAATAGATGTTTAAAGAAATAATGGCCAAAATATTTCAATAAATAATGTCTGGCAACCTTGAAAGCTTGGTGCAAATTATAAAGCACAGATCAACAAGCCAACACACCCCAGGAAATAGAAACACCAAGATAAATATCAGAACCAGTGATACAGAGAAAATATTAAAAGTACACAGAGTAGAGGGTAGTGTTACATACAGATTATCATATTTTTTATAGAAAAAAATGCAAATGAGCACAATGGAGAAATATTTTTAAGGCAATAAAAGAAAAACCTATTGAACCATAATTCTAAACCTTGTCAAAATATTTTTCTAACATGAAAGCAAAATATAGGAATTTTCAAACATATCAAAACTGAAATACTCATCACTGAGAAAAATAAATGAAGTCTTTCAGGCCAGAGAAAATGATGACAGATGGAATTAAGATCAAAATAAAGAAATAGAGGACACCTGAAATGATACTAAATGGGCAAATGAATGATTGTTTTATTATTATGGAAACATTTAATAGATATTTGATTTTAAATAATTAAAAAGATATTTTGGTATTATAATATATGTATGACTAAAATGTATGCCAGTAACAGTGTGAAGATAGCAAAAAAAGCAAGAATTTTATTTGCAGTTTCTTATAACATACATGAAATGGTATAATGCCCCATTTGATAAGTTAAATGCCTGCAGTATGTTAAAGATATATAGCATATTATCAACTCTAAAGTTACCACTAAAAATAATAAAACAAAACATAGCTAACCAGTTAGCAAAGGGGATAAAATGGAATCATAAAATATACTCATCTGGAACAAGTCAGAATAAGAAAAAAAATAAAATAAAGAAAAGATAAGATACATAGAAAAATAATGGGCCCTAGCTGGTGTGGCTCAGTGGATTCAGTGCCAGCCTGTGAACCAAAAGGTTGATGGTTCAATTTCCAGTCAGGGCACATGCCTGGGATGTGGGCCTGGTCCCCAGTAGGAGGTGCATGAGAGACAACCACACATTGATGTTTCTCTCCCTCTCTTTCTTCTTCCCTTCAGTGCTCTCTAAAAATAAATAAATAAAATCTTTAAAATATCTTTAAAAGCCTTTTAAAAAGTTAGTTAAAAGTGGGATGATAGATTTTAACTTAGCCATGGTAATTATCACATATATATGATTTAAACATTTCTATTAAATATCACAGAATGCCCCCTTGGATTAAAATGCAAGACCCTATTATGTATTGCCTATAAGAACACACATGTAACATAAATATAAAAATAGGTTAAAATTTAAAGTAGACAAAGAAATATTGTGCAAATACTAAGTATAAATTCCACAAGAGGAAAAGGTAAGAGCAACATGATTTGTTGACAAATAAGTTTCTAGCTGTAGAACACTGAGTTATTTGTTTAACTATCTGAACACTAAAGCTTTAATGCTTAGTCCACAGAATTGTCACAAGCCTTAAATGATGAATGTGAAGACATTGTAAATGTTATAAAGTGCTTGCTATACATATGCAATACTAGATGGGAGCGATTGGCAACATCTCTCTGCCAGCATAGTGGCTACTTAATGGTTCAAGGAAAAAACAAGAAAAGCCAGAATTAATGGTAGTAGCATTACAGATAATTTGATGGATGTGGGCATTAATTTGGGGATATTATGGATCAAACCTGAGGGCTAATTAGATAAGTAAAAGAGAAGGAGGAGCTAGACATGACTAAATTTTAAACACATATGCTGATGATAGCAGAGACAGAGAACGCTGGAATGAGCTGTTTTGAACAGTAGTGCAGCATTCATAGGGCATGTTTAGGAGAGACCAGGCTGAAGTCTAGGAGAGGACCATAGGTAGACTCCTAATTGCCCATTCCCCCTTCCCCAATTTCCTGCCCTAACCCCTGGGAATAAAAACAATGACGGGATAGCTCTAGTTCTGTTATGTTTCCTGGCAACAGGATATGAAAAATTTAATTAAGGTTCCCAGTAGTCAACTTTGTGGTTATTAAAAGAAGACTGGAGGTGATCTTAAATGAATCACATGAGCCCTTCTAAGTAGAGTTTTATCTGACAAATTGCAGAAAGCAAAGTCATTGTGATTCTAAGTACGAGAAAGACTAGATGTATTGTTGCTGGGTTTGATGCACAGTACCTGTCTTGTTGATTGAAGGGAACAAGCACAGGAACTAGAGAATGATTTCTATGAACTGAGAACAATCTTCAGGCAAAAACTAGCAGGACGCAGGAAACTCCATCCTAAAACCAAAATGGTCTGGATTCTTTCATCCACATAAATGAGCTAGAAGATAATTTTTCTCAGGAGACTTCAGATGACATTCCAGTCCTGCCAACATCTTGATTTCAGGTTTTCTTGTTTTGACCCTTACCAGAGAACCTAGACAAGCCTGCTGATTCCTGATACAGAACTGTGAAACAACAAATGGGTGTTATTTACAGAAGAAGAAGGAGAGAAGAAGAAGGAAGGGGGCGGGGGGGAGGAGGAGGAAGAAGATGGAAAAGAAAAGAAGGAGCAGAAAGAAGAAAGCATTACTGGCTATATTAATCTCAGACAAAGAAGTCTTTAAAATAGAGTCTTACTAGGAGTCCAGAAGGTCATTTAATAATGTTGAAGGGGTTAATACATCAAGTGGACATAACAATCCTAGATGTTTATTTCCCTTATAACAGAGCTTCAAAACACAGAAAGCAATAGCTGATGTAACTGCAAGGGGAAAAAGACAAATTCTCAATTATAGTTGAACATTTTAAAACCATTCTCGATAATTGAGGAAATAAGTTGACAGAAAATCAGTAAGGGTATAGAAAGACTACCATGTAATTTTATCTAATTGACATTTATGGACCTCTAAACCCAGAGGCATCACAATACAAGCTCTTCTCAAGTACACAAGGAGCATTTACTAAGAAAAATCATATAACACATCTCAATAAATTTTAAAGGAGTCAGATCATACATAACAAAGTCTCTGTTCATGATTAATTAAGTTAATACCTAAAAGCAAAGAAACAAAAATTCTCAAAAGTTTCCAAATCCTGGAAACTAAAAAGTTTCTAACTTTTAAACCTAAATAAAAAGCTCCTCAATAACCAATGGGCTCAAGAAGATTATAAGTGAAATTAAAAGTATATTTTGAAGTAAACAAAAATAAAAATATCATACATGAAAACTGAAAATTCTGCTAAAGTAATATTAAGTGGAAATTTTTAATACCAAATGCCTATATTACAGAAGAAAACTCTCAGGCTAATGATTTCATTTCTACCATAAGTAACTAGAAACAATAAATAACAAAAATAAATAAAATTAAAATGTATAGAGGAAAATTAATTAATTCACAAGTTAGTTGTTTGGGATAAAAGATGATAAAATTTCTAGTTAGACTGATCATAGAAACAAAAGTGAAGACACAAATAAAACAATATCACTAATAAGAGAGGTGATGCTACTATAGATTTCACAGATATTAACAAGATAATAATGCTGTTATAAAAAAATAACCCAGTAAATGTGAAAAAGTAGATATAATAGTTACATTCATTGAAAGACATAAATTAGTTTCCAAAGCACGCTTAAGAAGAAGTATGTAACCTGAATAGTCCTACATCTGTTAAAACAATTTAATTTGTGGTTAAAAACTTTCTCCAAAACAGCACTCTGGGACAAATAAATTCTATGGTGATTTCCACAAAACTTTTAAGAAATATTGTCAATTCCAAACAAACAATATTTCTTAATTTTTTATATGAATCCAAAGTTGCAATTACAACAAAATAAAACAAAATCATTGCAATGAAAAAGAAAAATCTAAACACTAATATCCTTCATAAACATAGATGCAAAAATTTTAAAGGAGTCACAAAATTTTGGTAAATAAAATTCAACAATATGTAAATAGGTTAACTCATCTCAACTGAGTGATATTTATTCCATTTAGATTTATCCCAAGGTTGATCTGACATTCAAATCTCAATCAGTATAATTCATCTTATTAACAAAGTATAAAAGAAATGCCAAGCAATCATTTCAATAAAGATGGAAAAATTATTTTACCAAATCCAATCTCCATTCTTTTTTAAAAAATTTTATTGTTATTCAATTACAGTTGTCTGACTTTTCTCCCCATCCCTCCACCCCACCCCACAGGAACTACAATCACTATTCTTGATAGAAGCTTTCAGCAAACTGAGAAGAAAACTTAAAAAGGGTATCAATGGCTGACCTACTCATTGTTGAAAAAATTAAAGCTTTCTACCCCAGCCAGGTGGCTCAGTTCATTGGAGCATCACCTATACACCACAGGGTTGTGGCTTCCATCCCTTCCATCCCTGGTCAGGGTACACACCTAGGTGCAGGTTTTATCATATGGGAGGCAACCAATCAATGACTTTTTCCCCTCTCTCTCTCCCTTCCTGTCTCTCTAAAATCAATAACAATAAACACGTCCTTATGTGAAGGTTAAAAAAATAAGAAAGAATTAAAACTTTCTCCCTAATATTAGAAACAAGACAAGGATGTCTACTCACCCTCTATTTACACTTAAGTGGAGGTTCTAGTACAGCGGGAAAGAGAAAAGGTCATTCTGATTGAAAAGGAAAAAGGACAACTGCATTCTTTCACAGAAAAAAAAATCATCATTATTTAAAATCTACATAAACTTTTAAGAGAATTAATGAGTGGGTTTAGCAAGGACATAGGAACAACATCAATGTATAAATCCCATATATTACTATATTCTAACCACCACCAACTGGAAATTGAAATTAAACATCCACTTTACAACAGCATCAAAAAAGTATAAATGGCTTAGGGAAAAATTTGACAAAATACATGCAAGACCTTTACCTGAAATCTATAAATTATTGCTGAAAGAAAATGAATGTAGAGTTGTGCCTTGATCCTAAGTCAGAAGACTCAATGTTGGTCTTCCCCAAATGTAGCCATGGATCTAATGCACTCTCAGTTAAAAAGCCAGCAGTATCTTAGATGGAAATCGATAAGCTGACTGTAAAGTTCATATGAAAATGAGAAGTCCTCAAAAATATCCCCCCAAAAGTATTTTTTTAAAAGAACAAATTCGGAATGTTAAACATAACATGATATCAATAATTATTATAAAGTTATAGTAATCAAGAAATAAGTTATTGGCATCAAGATGGACAAATAGACTGATGAAACAATAGAAAGTCCAGATATAGGCACACACATCCATGGATAACTGACTCTTAGAAAGACTCAAAAGTAATTCAGTGGAGAAATCATAGACTTTTCAACAAATAACGGAAGAACCGATCAGGAGGTGTACACGAGGCAACCAGTCGGTGCTTCTCTCCCACATCCATGTTTCTCTCTCCCTTCCACTCCCCCTTCCTCTTGCCCTTCCTCTCTCTTCCGCTCTCTTTAAAAGCGATGAAGATGAATGTTCCTGGGTGAGGATAAAAAAACTAAAAAAATAAATTAAAAAATTAAAAACTTCTCTTCAAAGACAGTACTAAAACAATGAAAAAATAGCCACAGGCTAGTGGAAAATATTTACAAAGAATATATATGAGAAAGGATTTATATCCAAAAATGAACTTCTCAAAAGTCAATAATAAGAAAACAACATAACTCCAAGAATTGGATAAAAGGTCTGAAGAGATTCTTCACCCAAAAAGATGTGTAGATGGTAAGTAAGCACATGAAAACATGTCCACAGTATTATGAGGAATTAGGTTAATGCAATTAAAACCACAATCATATACTACCGCATACCTATGAGAATGGCTTATCAGGGGTGACGGTATGTGACCCGGGATGGCTATGAAGGTGGCCCAACACAAAATTGCAAATTTACTTAAAACCTTTTTTTGATCATCAATTTTTGTTAGTGTTTGTGTACTTAATGTGTGACCCAATAAAACTCTTCTTCTAGTGTGACCCAGAGATGCCAAAAAGTTGGACACCAAATTAAAAGGCTGAGTATACCAAGTGTGGAAAAGGAAAGGGAAATGTGAACAGGAATGTAAAATGATTTAACTAGTTTGTAAAGCAGTTTGGCAGTTTATTGAAAATGTAAACACAATATAATCCAGTCATTCTACTCCTAAGACTTTGCTGAGGAGATTATACATGTCAATACTAAGACTTATACACAAATATCTATAGCAGCTTTATTTGTTATACCCCAAAACTCAAAGGAAATCTCACCCTTTCCTTTGTTGGTTCTGTGGGAAAATAGGAGATGGACACATCCAAGATATTTATACTATAGCTTTATTTTGACCAGAATCCGTACCGAAAATTACAGCTAAGAAAAATATCCACACGTCTGTATCAGACAACTAAGTTAGTTCCCATGGGTTTCCCTTCAAATCTCCTTAGTTTTGCAGTCACCAGCAGGTAATTTTCCTGACTACTTTCAATTAAATTTAAATGAAGACCTTGGGCTGATAACTGGGCTTTTCCAACAGGGCATCCAACTGGGGTAATATTTTCTGAGCATTGTTATATATAACTGCTCCATTGTTGTGATCAGAACTGTGACTTTTCAGTTTTAACCTTCCTTCCAGAGGGAGCTTATTCCTCTCCCCCTGAAGTGTGGGGGTGCACAGGAAAAAGCGAAGAGGCCAGCAAGAAGCCTTAAGGCATTCGACATGTCCACAGACGAACCTATGAGACCTTTGGGTGTAGTCCACACAGCACTTAGCAATGCAGATCTCATTTTAGTACTCAACTTGGTACATTTAAAGATATATGTGAGACTTAACTTTTTTCTTTTTTTTTTTTTGGTTTGGAATATAATTTTCAAGGTATTTTGGAACCAAATTTAGCAATAAATATATTTATACTTTTGTATCTATTTCATTTTATTTTTATGCAGATGATCCTAATAAAAATGTTTGAAAAGTTATAAGTACATGAGTTCAATAAAGATTGCCATCATTTATATTTATTTATATGTATTAAAAATATTGTGAGACAACATTGTTCCAGACACAGTATTCAGCATATGTGTACAATAAATAATTATTGAATGGAAAACCAAATTAGTGAAGTTTTGTGCCTTTAGAGATTTGATGAATGTATGCTTATATGCTTATTAATCTGGCATCACTAGGGTCATTGAAAATCTTAGCTATTTCCATGGTAGAAGGAATAACTGAGTGAAGGTCCATTGCCTTTTCTGTTTTGATAAGGTGTTTACTTTTATTTCCAAGCCTTTCAGAAAAATTGTTTTCACTACCTTTCATTGGAGATTATTTCATAGTGATGCATACACCCTTAAAAGTGAATTTAATTTTTATTGTTTTTAACATGTTTTACCCAGTGTTTTCCTAAATGTGA
The DNA here is from genome assembly GCF_022682495.2 of Desmodus rotundus. NCBI lineage: Eukaryota > Metazoa > Chordata > Mammalia > Chiroptera > Phyllostomidae > Desmodus > Desmodus rotundus. The sequence continues at coordinate 112,997,383 of NC_071391.1, read as the reverse complement.
ACCTGTGGTAAGAGGTGATTTAGGTGACATTTTTCTAAAGAACTTGATTATTTCTTCTGTATGTACTATTTTGGTATGCAATTAAATTATTAAGATTTTAATTATGTTCAATGATAAGTAATTTGTGTATGATAGGTTACTTCATGTTGTAATGATGTTTTTCATCTGCTCAGTCTCCCATGAAATGTCAGGGAGACATTATAACCCAAGCATTTCATCTTCCAGTTCTTATAATTACTTACACTGAATTTTGCTGAAGTTGTTCCTTTTCCTGCCTTTCTCTGTGCTTATTATTCAGACAGAGGATATTACCATTTCATCTGTGTTTAATAGTAAGCCTTCCATTCTCTAGTGTGAGCATACTGACCTCAATTAGTGTTACAAATGAGATTAGCCTTGTTGGCTTTAACCATTTCAGTTATTGTGAAATTAAAAAAAAACCCTATATTCTAAGCAGTTGCCTTTAAAATGGCAATAATCAGAGCACCAGTGTGCTTGCAGAGTAAAATGTGTTTTTTCCTTTAGGAAGATTTAAGCTGATGTACCTTATGAGCCTAGTGAAAGGGATGAATTGCGACCTTCATCTTCACCCGCCAGCACAGCAGCTCTTTTCAGGACTAATCAAAGTGGTGAAGTAAGACCTTGCACACTGCCCTGAATCCCCATATTTGGGCGCCAGTAGGAATCAGGTGGTGAGGAGCTGATGCAAACATCAAATTGCACCGACCAGACTACCACACATGGCAGAGAGGCTTTCTCCGGGTCCAATACTCAAAGGCTATTTCTTTCCTTCCGGAAGTTTTATGACCCAATCATGCACCTAAAGTCTAATGAACACTTCGAAACAAGTACTCACCTTTCATGAGACAGAATATTTTTCAATCAATAGTCAACATATCTTTCTGATTTTTTGGTAAACCTTATCACGTATTTTAAATTAAATATGAAGTAAATGTGTAAAGGTCTTCTATTTTTTCTGTCTTCAGCTCAGATCTCCCCTCTGTAATGTGGAATCGGAATTTGCATTCTAATTGAGTTATCTTTAGATGTTCTAACGTTTGTAAATAAAAAGCAAAATCGGGGGTTAATTACTTCACAGTCATTTGTTAATTATGCATCCTTGACTAAGTCTGGCATCACTAGGGTCATTGAAAATCTTAGCTATTTCAATGGTAGAAGGAATAACTGAGTGAAGGTCCATTGCATTTTTTTTATTTTGATGAGGTGTTTACTTTTATTTCCAAGCCTTTCTGAAAGAAGCTGCTTTCAATATGTTTCATTATGCCTTATTCTATAATTATGTACATATTCTTGATGAGAAAATTGGGGAATTATTTATGATTGCCTGTTGAGGCAACCATTTTCAAAATTCTGTATCCTATTGCCCTTTTGATGAACCCAAAAGTTTTGTTATCTCTGATGTTCTGTGACCTTACAACAAAATGCTTTAACTCCAGAGTTCTATCTGTGTGAAAACTGACTTAAGCTGGCTGTGGCATCAAGGAACATGTATAAAGGACACATGGACAAAGCCAAAGGGGGGTAATAGGGTGGGAGGGGAGTGATGGGGAAATGGACACAACTGGACTTGAACAACAATAAAAAAGTTAAAAAAAAGAAAAAAAGAAATACCATAACTGGCCTGGGCCAGAACATTTTAACAAATGTTAAGATCATGGCACTCCAAAACCAGACAGACTGGATTCAAATCCTACGTCCTCTATATACGGGATGTGTGTTCTGTGAATTATTTTCTTTATCTGTAAAATGGAGGTAGAGTTTGACCTTATATGATTATCCCCCAAATCAAAAGAGCTATAAAGTGCTTAGTACAAATATTGGTGCATACTACACACTCAATAAATTAGATACTTTAATTATCAAAAAAATAAATAAATGCCATTTAAAAATAAGTCACCAATAATCTCCCTCCAAGAATAAGTATAAATAAATAAATAATAAATCAATCAATAAATCCAGACTGGCTTAAGTTTCAAAGGACCCGATGTTTCTGAATCCTCACTCATATTTCTCTCACAATATTTCTTGGCCTGAGAAGTGGGTTTGGGGACAGCAACGCCTGGCCAGGTTGCATTGACACACCAAGAGCTTTTTAACTTCTAAAATTACTTCACCATATTTGAAATCACATATGTGTAATTGTTATTCTCTGAGGACAAGTACAAAATGTCTAGCTTTCTCCTTTTTAGTAGTCTAATATAATTTTATACTTAATCTAAATCCATGATATCCAATTTATGATATTCTTAACTCAGCTATCCATTCCTTTTACTTCCTTTGTTCCCTTCGTTTTCCTCTAATATTTTTCTGATATGTTATTCTTGTCTTTAACAACTCAGTATTAATTGTACATAATCTCTTACATTGTTATATATGGAAGAAACAAAATGAGGCAAAAGGTAATGATGCCCACCCAGCACTGTCCAGGTGAGTGCTGGGATTCAAGGTTAATGCCAAACAGCCTTGATGCAGTGTGCAGTCATATAAACCTGACCTTGAGGAGATGCCACTTAAAATTCAAATAATATATCTTGCTCTCCTTATTATAAAATTATCATCACAAAAATGATTATAACTTTTCTTTCTAAATAATATGCCCAAAAGGAGAGAAGGTTCTTCCTGAAGAATGTGCTTGTTTGCTTTGGAAGTTTTCTTCTTGGTGTAAAATATTAAGCTGGCCCTCACATTATAATTAAGTTTTCATGCAGCAGTTCTTCCAAGTCAAGCATTTTGGTCCATTTGGCATTGTAAATTAATGAATTGATATTCTGGAGTTTTTCTTCCCACTCTCTGTGCTACAGCCAGGGCAAGTTGGAGAGGGAGGGCAGAAGCTCGATGTTGGGAGAGAGGGAAAATTGGGGAGAACAAAGTTGCAAACCTGAGACAACTCAGAGAGATGAGTTTCAACAAAAGGACGGCAATACCTGTGTTTTTTTTTTTTTTTTTTTTTTCCTGAAGACTTACAAGATTGGACCAGGATATAGCAGTGGATATGTTCTTTCAAACTAGTGTTTTGAGTTTCTTCCAATACATACTGAGAAGTGGAATCACCAGGACATAAGACAGTCCCATTTTTGTTTTTTTAACAAAGGCTTTTTAAACCTACCACTGTAGCTGTAAAGGAAGTGTGATTAACAGGTTCCCAGCTCAGGTTCTTTGGCCACTGACTAAGAAGCAAAGGGAGCAGTGGAGGTAGGGCTTCAGACAATGAAGATCATTTGGCAAAGGGAATGAATCTTATTGAACCAATCTAAAGGGAGAAAAGTCAAGGTGTAAACAGAAGCTCCTTGTTATGGATTCTTCTCAGCAGGACCCCAGGAGGAGCCCTGCTAAACCTAGTCATGGGGAAATGACACACAGGAAGGCCCAGTGAAATGGCTTTATACCGTGTCTGTCACATCTGCTGTGCCCTGGGTCACACAGCAATGATCCCAGTCCTGAGCCACAGCACACAGTGCCAGACGTTTGTGGTGTCTGCTGCTTCACAACTATCTAAACCAAAGAAACGAAACCCAGCACTCACCGAGTCGTGCCTAAATTTCTGTCCCTCTCTTTCTTTCCCAGTGTCCTGGTTTTAACGGTGGAGTTGTAAATGCATGTTGAATGAGAGTTACAAGTATGCTGACGTACCTCTTGCAATGCTTAACATTTAAACACTTTAAAATATGTTTTCAATGGAGTATAGAAATCATAGTCTCATACCATTCTGATAAAACTTAAAAATTTTGTAAGCACTTTGGAAAACAATTTAACATTACCTTTTATGTGTAAGTATACTATGATCACCAATTTTATTACTTGATATGTACCCAAAAGAAATATATAAACAAATGAACAAAGAGGCATTAAGAGGTGTTGAGTGAAAAATGAGTTGTAATAATCAAAAATTGTAAAAGACAATTGGTTAAAATTATAGTAAATGCACATTTTCTTATATGTCATCTGTCTATCTATCTAAAGTTCGTTGTGTGGCATATGAAGTCAAAGTCCCATGCATTTCTCAGTACCAGTGAAATTGCCTATTGTAAATTTCTTCCTTTCTTAGTATCTAAAAAGCATTTTATTGTTGCTATTTTGGAAGAACAGAAATTTATTCCTACAATGATGAATAATTATTTATTTTATATTTATACTTCATTCTCTTTTTCTGTGCCTTTCTATACAGAAAATAACATTTAATTTCAATGCTAAATTAGAGCATAAGCTCTTTAAAGTCTATAAATATCACTTAAACTCACACTGGAACTACCAATTATGACAAAACTCAGATGAAACAGCGACAGTGTGAACAGCTCTCACCAAGCCCACGTGGGCACAGACAGTGACGAACATGGAGCAGGTCTCTCAGGCATATAGTGATGTGAGATGCCATTCATTCTAACAATTCTTATTTCAAAAGTTTAATGTGTCAAAAATATGCATATTAGAGTTAGTAAAACATGGTCTTAAACAAATTGCAATGCATACAATGAAAGAAAAGTCTAGAAAATTGAAGTGGAAAATGTCTCATGGACTGATTAGTGAAAAGTAAAGCTGTAAATAGATATAGCATTCATGTAACATACAAACACACTTAAGGTATATGAAAGTTCTCACACTATGTCAAGTAAATGATTGACTAAATAAATACGTGAGGAAGAACACACAGCAGTCCACTGCCGAAGAATTCAAGGTGAAGCACGATCCCCTCCTTATTATATGAGGGCTTTGGAGTACGATTTTTCACTGAAGAATACAGAATGGAACAAGGGGGGATGGGTAACTATAGTGCAGAAAGCTGACAAACACTGCATGGGCCTTATGATCAAGGTGATCGTCAGCAATGACAAGTCATGCAGACAGTACACATCCTAGCAATGATGTGATGAAAATGGCACTGCACTTCCGTAAGCCTCCAAAAAAAAAAAAAAAACCATAATCCACTTTACTTATGAAATAACAATCAGATAAATACCAATTGTGGAATATTCTTCAAAATATATGGCCAGTACTCCTCAAACCTGTCAAGATCATCAAAACAAAGCAAGTCTGAGAACCTGTCACAGCCAAGAGGAGCCTAAGGAGGCAACCGGGAGACTGAATCTAATGGGGCATCCTGGACATGTAACAAAACATAAATTGTAGTTAATAATGATGCTTCGACATGGGTTTATTATTGTTACAAACAAATCATATTAATGTGTGATACTAATAACAGGGAACCTGAGTAGAAGATACTTGAGAACTGCATACTATCTTTCTAACTTTTCTATGAATCTAAAGCCATTACAAAATAAAAGTTTATTAAGAAAACATGTGAAACTATAGTATACAGCAGATAAAAAATGTAAGAAAATAAATGCAAACTACACAAAAGGGAGAAAATGGATGTAAGAAAAAAGTGAAAAATAAATGTAAGAGTAATGAAATAAGTCTTTAGTGAAATCAAGTGTCATGTAACGCCATAAAATAAATAATAGATGAAATATAATAATAATAATGAAATTTATGTTACACTTCAAGCACAAAAATGCAGAACAGAAATTTCAGATAAGCCATCTAGGTGATGAAGAAGACAAATGTACTATGTTAGCCTCTCCCCCAGTGAAGGAAATTATATAGATTAAAAGGATAAGGGTAATTGGAAACTATGGAGAACATTTTTGGAAAGAAAAATCCCTGACTTTTTCAGGAAAGATTGAAAAATGAGATACACCCTGCTGTAGTAGGTAACCCTTTACATAATACCACCCAAAATGCCTGGGTTGACTTTACACCAACCTACATCAAGTGAAATAAAAAAGGAGATAATCATTGAGATATACATTGTTATCAATAATTAGAAGTTTTAACTGTATTAAAGTACTGGGTGGTTAAATAATTTACAACTGCTCAAATATATATTTTGCTATTACTTCAAAGCACAATTATGAAAATGTTGTGGTAACATGAAATAATATAATGGTCAACCAAAATCAAAATCAAAAATATATTTGCAATATTATATAAATCTAAAATTACATAATTGTGTTTTAGAGTTTAAAAAGTTTTTCTAACATTTTATATGTAGTAATGTTTCATGTTATAACAACTTAGATATTATTACAGTATGTGGTAAGTTAAATTAGAAAAGCAAAATTTTGCTTTTATAGTTGAATAATTCACAACAACTAATATAAAAATTCCTTTGCATCTCAAGACTCTTCTCATTTCTTCCTCTATAGAAAGAATTTTGTAAACAAATTTCAGGATATGTCATGTAGTGAGTAATAAAATATAGCATAGCCCAAATCTAATGAACTAATACACACTAGAAAGACTCACTACTCTATTTTTCTTTTATGTCACAGTGCACATACAGTGCAATGAGACAGAATAAAACTTTTTATTTTCGATTAAGAGAATTTGTGAGCACTCATGATGCTGCATTTACTATGTATATAAATGTGATTACCTGCTTAATAAAACTTGGACTTTTATCACCATAAATAATAAGAATAATCTTATTTTCCAAAAGTCAAAAGCATCAAACATGGACATCAAAGTGATTAATAGTCCCCATTTTCTCTGAACTCTCTCAGCTCCAAATTTCAGCTAGTTTATAGGAATATGGGGTATTAATATGTTGAAAATAGAATCCTTAAGAACCTCCTTTGTTTCAGGCAAAATTGTGAGCTTAGTGAGGCTCACTATTGAAAGCAATAGGGCTCAGTAATCTAATTTAAATAAGATGGTTCAACTATTTGCTTCACTTAAAACTTGAAAAATAGCATTTCAGTAAATAATGTTTTCATTTATACATGAGAATAGTCATTTCAAGAAAATTGTATTATGAAAGTTAGGTAATTTAAAGAAAGTGAAATTTTAAAGTAAAACAGCACACCAGGCATTAACTTCTATTGGCTGAAGTTTCTCTTTTCCAATTAGATATTTAAGTCAAAATTTTGTCTCTCATAAAGACTAAGGAACTAAACCACTTTGACAATATGATTCTTATTGTGACAATTTGTACTATCTTAGTTTTAAACTTTTTGATTTCAGGGATATAAAGAAGATGTTATTTTTTATTTTATTACTGTTTGATCCTTTTATCCAGTGTCAGAGCATTTTTTTTACATTTTGGTAAAATACACATAACATAATTTACTGTATTAACCTTTTCAAAGTGTATAGTTTTGTAGTCCTAAGTTCACTCACACGGCTGTGCAGCCGGTCTCCAGGACTTTTCAGTTTGCAAAACTAAAACGCTATACACATTTCTAAAGTAAAAATATCTGCTTCTCCTCTTAATATTCTCAGAACAGTTCACTTCTAAGACCAGAAATGTGGATTTTTCCCACACTAAACAATTCTCCAATTTTCTACAGACACCAAATGGGTCTCCTACCCATTTCGATTCAATTCTCACCTACCTGGAGTTAGCATCAGATCCCACAGGTTACGGGGTCCTCTTTACATGGCTCCCTCCCCCCCAATTCAGATGTTAATCACAAGCCCAGGTGATCACCTTTCCTTCCACCCATCTGCCTTTAAATCAGAGGTTCCCAAGACTCTCTTCTCAGGTTCAATCATTTGCTACAGCAGCTCACAGAATTTAAGAGAAGTTTATTATAACAGGATAAAAATCAGGAAAAGCAAGATGAAAGAGATGCACAGAGCAAGGTATGTGGGAAGGGCTGAAGGAGCTCCCATGCCCTCACCTGGAGTGGCAATCTCCCACCACTTGTACATGTTCACCCACCTGGAAGCTCATAACCCCCTTCCTGTAGGAATTTTTAAGGAGGCTTTACTACAAGGATATCATTGATTAAGTCGCTGGCCATTGGTGATTAAACTCAATTTCCAGCCCTTCTCCTCTACGTGGATGTCAGAGGTGGGGCTGAAAATTCCAGCCTTCTAATAACATAATTTGCTCCCTTGGTTACTAACTCCTCCTCCTTAGGGGCTACCCAGCAGTCACAGTCCCCTCATTACCGTAAACTGATGTGTGGTCGCAATGGACCTGTTATAAATAACAAAAAACGCTCCTTTCATCTTTATGGCTCTACTGCCCCTTCAGAAATGGAGGCCAAAAGACCAAGTATTATAATAAAAAAATGTTTCACTTAGCACTAGGAAATGACAAGGATTGTAGAAGCTGTGTGTCAAGAATGGACAAAGCTAATATACATTATTATAAACTACAATTTCACACAATTAAACAGCTCTATATTTCCCTTCCTCTCTGATCCTTGGCATCCACCATTCCATTTTCTGTTTCTATGAATTTAACTACTTTAGGTACCTCAAAGTAGTGGAATTATACAGTAGTTTTCTTTTTATGGCTGCCTTATTGAACTTAGCAACATCGTCAGGGTTTCTTTCCTATTTAAGTCTGAGTAATAACCCAGTGTATGAATGTGCCACGTTTTGTTTATCTCTTCTTCTGTGGATGCTGTTATAACCATGGGTATGCAAACATTTCTTTGTGAGTCTGCTTTAAATTCTTTTGGATGTATACTGCAAGTAGAATTGCTGGGTCCTATGGTAACTCTGTTTTTAATCTTTTTAGAAACTGCCATATCGTTCTCCATAGTGGTCTTACCATTCTACACTCCCAACAGTAGTGCACAAGAATTACAAGTTCTCCATATCATCACCAACACTTGTTATTTTCTGTTTGCTTTTTTAAATAGTAGTCACCCTAATGTGTATGAGATGATATTTTATTGGGTTTTTTTTGCATTTTTCTAATGATTAGTGTTGTTGAACATCTTTTAATGTGCTTGTTGGCTAATTGTATATCTTTTTTAGAGAATATGTATTCAAGTTCTTTGTCAATTTTGTTTGCAAATTATTTGGGTTATATATTTTGTTATGGTTAAATTATAGGAGTTCTTTACATATTCTGGATGTGAACCCCTTATCGGATATATGATTGGCAAATATTTTCCTTTATTGCATGAGTTGCTTTTTAACTCTGTTGATTATGTCTTTCTTTTTTAATTTTAATTGTTTTACATTTTAAAAGATTTTGCTTATTTATTTATTTTTACAGAGAGGGGAAGGGAGACAGAAAGAGAAGGAGAGAAACATGAATTTGTGGTTGCCTCCTGTGTGCCCTGCACCAGGGACTTACCCCGCAATCCAGGCTTGTGCTCTGAGTGGGAATTGAATCAGTGACCCTTTGATTCGCAGGGTGCCACTCAATCCACTGAGCCACAGCAGCTGGGGCCGATTATATCCTTCCATGCACAGATGTTTTCATTTTGATGTAGTATAATTATTTTTACTTTTATTGACTGTGCTTGTGATATCATATCCAAGAAATCATGGTAAAATTGAATGACATGAAGATTTTCTCCTTTTATTTCATTTAAGAGTTTTATAGTTATAGGTCTTATATTTAACTGTTTGATCTACTTTTGAGTTAATTTTTATGTGGTGTAAAGTAAAGGACAGCTTCATTCTTTGAATGTAGATATCCAGTTTTCCCAATATCATTTGTAGAAAGAGTGTTTTAGAAAGGCATGTCATCTACATTTTGCACATGATTTAATTGAAGTTAATTTTCCAAAACAAAAAAAAATTAATGTACATAACTTTCAACCAATTAGATCACACATTCATAAGACCAACATATGAACCCAGGAATCCATTTTAGACTATTGCTTTTTAGTGATTTGTCTTTTTGTTTGTTTTGTTTTGTTGCTGTAGTTATTTTTATCATCTGTGAGAGAGTTAAGCAGGAATCTGACGTCTTGGAAAATATGCTTTTTGAAAATTTCCTCAACTATTTTCTGAAGAGACCTAATTCATGCATTGATTTTTAAAGATCTGGTAGGTCATTCCCTTCACTTTAGTTGGGATCTATTAAATCACCTTAAATGAACAGCAGAGCAATTGAAAGGACTGTTCAAGGTTTTCATGGAGGAGTGTGTAGATGGATAGATGTTGTTCCACGTATAGTAAAAATTTGAAATATTGTGTAGTCTTATTTAATTTAGTAGTAAAATAATTAGATTCTCTTAAAAATGTTATTTATATCATTCCAGGGTCCAAATTATTCCCAGAAGCATAATAATACTGAATTTTAAAAATCACTGAATACATTTAGACTTTTCTAGTTTTCTGTAGGATTTTTGATTTTTTGTATTCATTGACCAATGTAGTTAATAGCAGAACACATTAAATTGAATTGAATGGCTTTCTGAATGCTATTTTTCCAGTGTTTCTGATATCCACTTTCTTGTATTTTTATAGGCAAAAAGTACTTTGTGGAGCACTGTTCTAAATACTTTGCATATGAATATACTGACATTAATTTTGAAAAAATGTATGAGAATTTAAATACCATTATACAAATATATGCATATATATATATCTCCTTTTATATACCAAAAAAACTAAAACACAAAAAAATTTAAAATCCTAAGCAATATCACAAAGCTATAAAATAACATAACCAGAATACAGATTGAGGACATCTAGCTACAGAACCCAATCTTAAAATGACTATACTGTGATTTATCTCATGTGGCTTCAATTCAAATTTAATGTATATAACATTCTCAATGATTGATGAGTCTAATGGTTGAAACCTATATAAAATAAAAACTATATTTTCTTGGAAAAGTAACTTTTATTTAAGCATGTACAAAATGGTGACGGCATCTCTTTCCAAAACACTGACCACAGTCACACACCATGTAAAGACAGGAGTGTATCCTGAGAAATGAATTGTTAGGTGACTTTGTTGTGCAAACATCACAGAGTGAAGAGTGAAGTTACACAAACCCGGATGGTATAGCCTGCTACACACCGAGGCTACGTGGTGTAGCCTACTGCTGCTGGACGAGAAACCTGTGCGTGTTACTGAACAAAACAACATGATATTAAGTCAAGTGCAAGAGAAAATGATGAAATCCAGAGATAATCTAAACACTAGAGGCATGAGGCTGCTGGTATAATCCAGCACATCCTTTTCAGGAAACTTTTCAATAAGTAGAAACAGTACATTCTAAAAATAAAAAATCAAAGGCATCGTAAAGAAATACATGAACTAATGAAATAGACATTTATTATCACTAGTAAGTATTATGTGCTGTACATACTATAGTTGTATGTACTGTATTCTTATACGATGGGCAGCACAGTGGGTCTGTTTGTCCCAGCATCACCACAAACACACAAGTAATGTCCTGCACCACGATATTAGGCCACGGGGCTTTATCAGCTCTATTACATTCATATGGGGCCACCTTCGTGTATGTGATCCACCACGGACTGGAACACCGTTAGGTGGCACAGGACCGACAAAATCTGTTGTTACGGAGAATGATTCCTGAATCATTTAAAATTTTTGAGTAGAAACACAAGATGCCCTTTCATCCCACATATAACTGAGTGATAATTTTACTGTGAAAGTTAAAGTATGTGATGGTAAAGTAAATTTAGATTTCACACACCACTTAAAAAGACAAAACATTTGTAATATGTAATATAAAATATATAAATCAAAAAACAGATGCAAGCCAAACATCTTCATAAGAAGAGACAGAACAGAAATATCAGAGGGCAAGCGGGCTGAATGAGCTCTGATGAGTGCAGAGGTGGGCAGCACCAACCGGGAATTTTTCTTCCGTGGAGAAGAAGCAGGGGCAAGTCCCCCAGTCGAGACGAAACACTTGATCCAGGCTCACAGATTGCAACCAGCAGCTCCATGTAGGCCTCCAATCCTGAATGATGAAGGCTGAGAAACTGACAAATGCTGCCTGGAGCAATTGCAAGTGCCAAGGTTAAAAACAGGTGGAAAGACATTCCGTTCCTGTTTAGTGACTGATTCATCATTATCCAGATTTCCACAGGCAGTAACTGCAAACACAGGGCACTAGATTTTATACTGATGGGAGAACACTGCATCAATCAAAAGACAACTTTTCATCAGATTAAAATAACTCTTTATACCATTCCAACAAATACTTTTCAAAACTATATTAAATAATTTGAAACATAGAAATAAATTATCAAATCACATTTAAAGGTAGCATGAAGTTGTGAAAGGAAATAATACATTATCCTATTAGTATAAAAAAGATTAGAAATCATGATATAAAATATACTTCACTACTAATAAAACATCTTTCAAAAAATGTCTCTGCAAATCTCCAGCCTGGAGAAAAAAAAAAAAAAGGTAAATTGAAGAGAGTCCGGGGAACTCGGCCAGCACACGTGCAGGAAAATTGGTGTACACAACATGAATGAACTCTTAAGAACCATGGAGAATACACTGAAAATCCCCAAATTCCACACAGAGTTAATAAAAAAAGAGAGAAAATAGAAAACCAGAGGAGAAACTATATTTGAATAACTTTGATGTTTCCAAAACTGGGAAAGGACAATGTGTAACCTCTAATAAAATATATACTTTTTAGTAATAAGGGGAATAAATAAATAAACTTATTCTTAGATATACTATAATGAAAACACTGTACATTAAGGATGAAATAAATCATAAAAGCTACTAGCAAAAAGGCATCTTAACAATAAAGAACTGACTGACTGGCAATGAATTTTTCATTTGTAACAACAGATGCCAAAAGAAAATGGGATAATATCTTCACACTGCTGAAAGAAAATAACCCTAACATATAATTTTATATCCAATCATAATATTTTCAGGAGTAAGCACAGTAAGAGTGTTTTGCTGCTATTGACACACAGAATAATGGGAGATTTGACCACCCACAGAACCTGAGACTGAGTAAAAAATAAAATACTAAGGGGAAGGATATGATAAAGGAAACTCCAACAAGAACAGAATTGACATAATGTAGCAATTCAAGAAAAACGTCTTTATCTTTAAAAAGTTTAAATTGATATAATAAGTAGATTGGAGGAGGGTTTTCATATGATTGAGTTATTTTAAGGTTGCTGTGGAGAAGGAAGGATAAAAGGACTTAATGAATGTTCTTAGAAAAAAATCATTGTTAACTAAATATCATAAAGATGTGAAGGAAATCACTAAAATAACATTAATATAACCCATATTTCAAAGCCAGCAGAGAGCAAATAACCAAAAAATGAAAACCCGAAAAGAAAAATATCAGTGGAGCACTTGTAGGGTTTCATTGTGGAGAAAACACATGGACACTGTAAGTACCTTCTAGTTTTGACTTTGGGCATATTACATAGTATCAGACTTGCCCTCCCTCTATAAAGAACTAGGAAACTGACAAAACATTTAAAATACCATTTCAAGTACAATATTTGAAACAATAGCTTTAAATATTAAGCAAAACGCTAAGATGTTTGGAGGAAAAACTATATATCACTCTAATGTTTTTCCTTGGAAGCATTTGTCTGACTCCAGAAATAGGGAGGAATGATCTAACCCAAGAAAGACCTTGTTGCTATTGAAAAGCCAGTTTGTTGGGGCTAATGGAGCTGAGAGATGCAGGGTATACAACCCTAAGGGAGGCATCTACACACAGAGAGTAACAAACACTCGTCCTCTCCAATCCCTTGACTCTTTGGTTGAATATTAAGCTAAAATACGTAGGGGGAAACTGCCCAAGACCAGGCAAGGGGCAACTAATGGATTGTCTTAATTTACTGTTACTGCACAATAAATTACTACCTACTTTTAGCAACTGAAAATAATCATCATCGTACAATTTCTGTGAATTGCATATCTGGGCTGATAAGACTGGATTCCCCTTTAAGTTAAGAGCGATAGCTTCACTTTTTGTCTTGGATCAGGGTCTTCAAAACCCACTGTAGTTGGCAGAATTGACTCATTTGTGATTGTATAACAAAAGTTCCCATTTTCCTTATTGCTCTCAACAATGGGCAGTTCTCAGCTCCTCAAGACCACACGCAGTTTCCCCCAAAGTTGTTACCGCAGGCAGTTCACAGCACGGGTGTTCATTTATTCCACACCAGGGAGAGCATGTCTCTCTGACTCCTCCTCTGTGACTCGGTAAAGACTGTCCTTTTTAAAGATTCATGGTCATGTCAGCCTGTCTGGTGATCTCAGAATCTTAAGGTAAAAAATTGGGGCTTTTACTTACATCTGCAGAGTCCCATCACAGCATTATCTAGATTATGATTTGACTGAATACCTGAAGAAAGTGTCTCTATGAGAGGGCCTGAAATCTTGGGGTTCATTTTAGAGCTCTTCTTGCCATTTGGAGAAGAAAGCCCAAAGACAGCCATGTCCCAGCCAAGCAGATCAGAGAAAATTTGAAAACCAGTGTTTTTCAAAGAGACTAAAAGAAAAGCTGTACCTTTGAGGTAGGACTAAATTCATCCTAGAGTAAAGGTTGTTCTAGATATGCCATAATAATGTATGTAAAAACAAGACTCAGAAGATTCAAGTTGATCTAAAAAAACTTGACAGTACTTAAAGGAGTACAAAATGTTCTAGGCATTCAAAAATATCACACCCATAGTCTCCGTTAACTAATGAAAGAAAATCCTAAGGAATGCACCAATATTCTCAATCAACAAGTGAATTTTTAAAATTCACAGCACAATGTACAATAATCATTGTGAGTCTATATTTCAGCAATAAACAATTAGAAAATGTAGTGGAAATAAAATTATAATACTAACAAAATCCATGAGTTTCTTAGGCAAAATTTCATATCTATGAAATATATATGTATATACGGTCTATACATGAAAAACTTCATAATATTGCTGGCAGTTACTTACTGTAAAGTTGAAATATTTTTGTCCCATTTCCATACTATTTGGTAGTCACTCTGTGAAGTTCACAGTTAAGGAATAGAAAGATGTTTTTCACATTATTGAAGATGTATTATCTACATATTTAAAATTATTCTGCATGGGAGATATTTCTCTTCTCTCCCATTTATTAATTTATTTAATCATGTATTTTGTCATATGGACTCATAATTACTTATTTAATACATGGGGTCATAATCCAATACTCCCTTTTCTTGCTCAGTTTTTTTTCAACTTTGGCTCTTTCAGATGTCAGGCGGCTCTTACGACGTGTATTTTTCTTTTGACCACTTCATTACTTTCTAGCTCCATTAGATACTCCAGCTTCATCTTGTACATTTAATGTCCCAGCTATGTAATGGCCTATCTCCTCAGGTTTCCCAGTTCCTTTGGTTGGGACACGCTATTAGGAACTAAGATCAGAGTACCAGGTATGTATTTTACCAGTGGATTTTGTTTCTAGGCTCTCAGCTGGCAGAGGAATGAAATATGTGTGTATACTAACCCGTATGTATGTATATACACACATGCAACCCAGGCACATACACATATCTATAAATAATTCTCCATGTAACATGTGTACAAATTAAGCCAACGTTATGTTTATACTGATATCTCCAATCCAATCCATTACCACATGGGTCATTTAAACTAGCTTCCTTTCCTTCATTCTTATCTGCAATCTCCCACTTCAAAAGTGAGAAAACTGGTTCCAAATATTCTCCTGGAGTTTGTAAATCTTAAAAAAAATCATACTTTCTGGATACTCAGCAACCGTAGAAACAGGCTGTGAGCACCCTGCCCAGGTGACGAGGTGCGCCAGTGTGACAGGCTGGTCCTAGCTACAAGGGCCCTTTCAGCCCTCCTCTGACAGTGAGCTATTGACATCCAAACACACAAGTAAACCCCCTCATGCCTTTGCCTTATGTGCTCCACCACGATTGTCCTCACTGTCAGCCCTCCCACTGCCTGGTTGTCCCTGTTCACCGGGTGCTCCTGCTATGTGCCCGCCTGGCGGCGAACCATGCCTTCATCCTCTAGAAAGTGAGTGTAACGAAGCTTCTAATTTCATTTGCCTCTGCAGTTTCTGTGTTGGAATGATTCTTAAAGATCCCACATGACGACTCACTACAGATCCACAACACACACACCTGGTTCCCTCCCACCAGTTGTCATCCGTTGTTCAAACCCGATATAAATGTATAGCAGTATCAGATTCGTTAACCTCTGTCACTTTGGGAAACAACTTTATTAACCAGAGTGCAGTTTTCACATGTAGTTTGCTTTGTCCTTCGTACTATAGACTCCGTCATTTTCAAAGTCACTTAGCTCAGCACATCCTGTAGCCTTTTTGGTGAGGTTGCAACATACATTTGTAATATGCTTTTTTATTCTCTTCTCAGAGGCTGGCATTCCTTTTAAGGATCTCTAGAACCCCTAAATTTTTTTTTTTTAGTTTGCATACATTCAATTTCAATTTTGTTCTGTAAAGTTGTGTGCAATTTAATGACTTGTTGTCATTTCAAGACTATTACAAGATTATACAAACTAGTTCCAACTTCTAAAAGTTCCCTGTGCTTCACCCATTCATCCGATCCCATTTTTATTCAAACTCCTGGCAAACTTTCATCAGAAAGCAGAAAGTTTTGCCTTTACCATCACGTTATATAATTGCAAACAGTATGTAATTATATATACTGTTTGTATACTGTTTGTATACAAAATTATACAATACTGTTTGTATTTTGTAATTTTGTAATTTTGTATACAAAATTATACATACTGTTTGTATAATTACAAACAGTATGTAATATTTTCAGACTGGCTTTTTTACTCAGCCATATACATGTAAGGTCCCTCTGTGCCTTTTTGTGGTCTGATAGTTCATTTCTTTTTATTGCTGACTAATATTTCATTTGTGGTGTATCACAGAGTGCCTCTATGTGAGGGACACCTTAACCGCTTCCAGTTTGGGTGAATAAAACTACTATGAGCATACACATGCAGGGTTTTGTGTGGACGCAAATCTCAACCCGAGTGCTAGGTCATATAGTAAGATACGTTTAGCTGCGTAAGAAGCCGCCCAGGTGGCTTCCTCCGTGCCGGCACCACTTTGCATTCACACCAGCAGTGAGTGTGTGTTCCCGCCCTCATGCGGTATTGTTAGCGTTTTGGATGTGAGTCATTCTAATGTGCACGTTGTGATATCTTGCTTGATTTGAAAATGCCGAACACGTAATTTTGAGCATTTTTAAATCCTTATTTGCCATATGTGCATCTCCTTGTGTGACTCCTCTGCTCAAAACTATTGTCCTTTTTTTAAATTGAGTTGCTTGTTTTATTATTGTTGAATATTATATTTTAAATATAAATCATTTATGAAATAAGTGTTGTTTGTATGTATTTTGTTTTAGTCTCTGGCTTGTCCTTTTAATATCTTAACAATGTTCTTCACAGAGCAGAAGTTTCTAATTTTCGTAAAGCCTAACTTCTCATTTCTTTTCTTTCACGAACTGTGCTTTTAGAAACTTATTGCCAAACCCATAATCACACAGATTTTCTTCTAAGTGCTCTTGTAAAAGTTTCACAACTCATTTTTATCCAGTTCATTATCCACTATTAGTTAATTTTTTGAAAGGTGTAACATCTGTTTATTTTCATATTCAAGTTTTTGGCATATTTTCCACTACCACTTATTGACATTTAATCTGCTTGTTTATCAAATATTAGTTGACCGTATTAATGTGGGTGTATTTTAGGGCTCTCTGTCCTGCTCCCTTGATAAATGTTTCTATTTTGCTATGCCCATCCACACTGTTGATTGCTATAGTTTTATTCAGTCTTGAAGTCAGTAGTGTCAGTCTTTTAGTTTTGTTATTTAGTATAATGTTGACTATTCTGAGTCTTTTCCCTTTGCACAGAAACTACATAATCAATTAATCTAGGTTCAAAAAACATTTTGCTGGGATTTTGATTAAGATTGCATTTAATTTTTAGATCAAGTTGAGAAAAATTGACATCTTAAAGATATCATATCTTACAAACCATGAATGGATGATATCTTTCTATTTATATCTTTCATTTCTTTCATCTAAGTTTTGTGGTTTCTGCATAGTGATCTCTTACTCATTTCACTAGGTTTACCCCTTACATACAAATGATCAACTTTTCCAGTGATATTTTCAATTGTATTGTATTTTTATTTCAAATTCAATTATAAATTGCTGGTATACAGAAAATAATGATGTTACCTTTGTATCTTGTGAACATATTATTGTTTATCAGTTAAAAATATTTTTGGGTCATTTCTTTGAGGTTTCTATACAAAAAAACATATTTTGTGGGAACAAAAATAGGTTTGGATAATTTTATTCCTCCTTTGCAATCTTACCATTTTTGTTGAATTTTATTGTCTTATCCTAACTAAACTTCTGGTTTGGACAATCTTGAATAGGAATTATAAGAGGGGACATCCTTGGCTTTTTCCACTTTTAGGGTTTAGCATCTAGTTTCTCAACATTAAATGTGATCGTAGCTGTAGGTGTTTTTCTATCTTTTTATATTTTTCTTTTAGGTGGACTTTATTTTCTGAACAGTTCTGGGTTTACAATGAAATTGAGCAGAAAATACACAATTCTTAAACACATCTTGTGACCCTTCAGCCCCTCCCCCAACACAAACACAGACTCCCCTCTGTCCACATCCCACACAAGAGTGGTACCTTTGTTACAGTTGATGAGCCTACACCGACACATCTTTACCACCTACAGTTCGCAGTTTGCACTGGGGTTCAGTCTTGGTGTTTGCGCTATAGGTTTGGATAAATGTACCAACGATTACGGAGCATTGTGGAATTCACGTCACAGTTCCACTGCTCTAAAACTCTCTGTGCTCCACCTACTGTTTCCTCACTCTCCTCTGTTGACAACCACCAGTCTTTTTTTGGGGGGGGGACAGATTCCATTTTCTTACTTTTATATATACAGAAATGGAATCGCAGGAATAAGCAGGGAAAGGAGTCCTTATTCCACTATCCAGAAAGTGTGCTGGTTAACATAGTACTGATGTTTCTGCTAACATTTCCTCTACAAATGCTTTTACCCAGATGAGCTCTAACAATATGCGTAATTTTGTTCCATGCATTTTCTTTCACAACCACTGATCTTTTTGTTGTCTGCATAGTTTGTCTTTTCCCGAGTGTCATATACTTGTAATCACTCAGCATGTAGCCCTTGCAGATTAGTTTATTTTACTTACTATTAAGCATTTAAGTTTCCTCCTTATATTTTCATGTCTCAGTAGCTCATTTCTCTTTAGCACAGATTAATATTCCATTGTCTGAATGTACTACAGCATATTTATTCACCAAAAAAAAAAAAAACAAAGACATTTTGTTTTCTTCCAAATTTTGGCAATCGTGAATAAAGCTGCTATATGCATCTGTGTGCGGGTTTTTGGGTGGACATGTTTTCAGCTACTTTAAACAGTAAATGCTAATTCTTGGATCATGTGGTAAGAGTACTTCTAGTTTAAGCATCTGTGCCATTTTGCATCCGCAGTGAAAGTTCCCATTGTTTCACATCCTCATCAGCATTTGAAAGTTCCTCTGTTCCATTTCCTCATCAGCATTTGGTGGTTTGTGTCAGGGTTTGGGATTTTGGCCATTCTAATCTACATATAGTGATATCTCACTATTGTTTTAATGTAGGTTTTTTGTACATGTTCTCTATCAACTTGAGAAAATTCCCTCTATGTCTACTTTGTTGAAAGTTATGAAAATGATTGATGTTGG
This sequence comes from Desmodus rotundus, assembly GCF_022682495.2. NCBI lineage: Eukaryota > Metazoa > Chordata > Mammalia > Chiroptera > Phyllostomidae > Desmodus > Desmodus rotundus. Next base: position 112,977,861 of record NC_071391.1, on the reverse strand, counting down.
ATATTTTAAAAGTTAATTTTATATCTATTAATGATTATGCATTTTTTCTTTATCCTGTTGATATGATATATTAATTTAATTGAATTTTAAATGTGAAACCATCCTTGTATCCATAAAATATGTCTCCCTTGGTAGAATTCTCAAATTATTTGATTCAATTTGTCAAATTTTGTTATGTTATATTTCTATATAGTTTTGATAGTAAAATAATTTGGCCTTATGAAATGAATTAATATGTGTCCCCTGTTTCTATTATGTGGGATAAAATTTAAAGACTTGGTATCATTTGTTCCTCAGATGTTTGGTATAATTTACCATGAAAATATCTGGGCCTCATTGAGAAGGAAGGAAATGAAATTGGACAGAAGAACATAGGGGCCTCAACTCTTCATATTATATTTTAATTCTTAGAAGACCTGAAATAAATATGACATAGTAACTAGTACTGGTAGAATCAGAACTATAGAGAAGTGTTTATATTATAAGGGGGTGATCAAAATAAACTAGGATTTTCTTCTGGAGGAGTGAGCACCTCATAGTACAGGTTTTCTAAGCTAGGGGAGTGTTCTAGGAGCCCATCTGTATCAGTGTACCGGCTGACATTGCTGTGGGAGGCTGCGTCGGGCTTCAGTGAAATATTTTTTGAAGATTCTTTCAATGCATTTGCCCATTTCATGATGAGTGATTTAGGAGTGCATCTACCCACACTGCACTTAGTGTTCAGCAGTTTTTGACCAAAAACAGTGTAACTCCCTTGATCCACCCTCCCTATTCACTTGATCTCACCCCAAGAGGCATTTTTAAATGTCCCCAGATGAAAAAAGTTCTCAGAGGAAAATGTTTTGCCTATGTGGAAGAGATGAAACAAAAAATGGCGGAAGCACTAAAAGACTTCAAAATTGACAAGTTCAAAACTTTTTTGAGCAGTGGGAAAAATGTCTCAATAGGTGAATTGCATCAAATGGAGAATAGTTTGAAGATGACTGAAATGGAAACATGTAAGAATAAATTCACTGTTTTTTTATAAATAAATTCCTGTATTTTGCCCCCTGTCATAATTTTTTTACTCTTTTCTATATATTTAAAAATATTCCACAAAGGTTTATTTGTATAAATGTTTTGTTATCTTTAATGAGGGGGGAATGTAAGATGCTTTCCAGAAAATAATGCTTGTAAACATTTACACTGACAGATTGCTATTTTGAAACAATCTTATCTGGATATCCACCACAATGCCAAAAAAATCAATAGCAGATGTATCTGCAGCTGGAGCAAGATGGCCACAACATGTGGCACAGTCACACTTGGCAGTGAAAAGGAACTTCAGAGTCTGCACTGGCTTCGTCTCTGGGTTTTTTTTTTTTTCCTTTGTTTTTTTTTTCCTGTTTAGTTAGCAAGACAGGAAGCCTGTAGTCCCTCCAGATGCAGAGCATGGGCAGTAAATGAATAGGAGTGAGAAGGGCAAAGTTGATCTTTCTGAATATTGCTTCAACTCATAATTTTAAATTTTAAGCCATATGACTTGGCACTCATTCCATCAGCTAATAAAGAATAATGCTGGCTATAGAAAATATCAATGGCAGCTTCTGTTTTAAGCCATCTTTTTTTTTTCCCCAAGAAAATCCCAGGATTGACAGAGAAATGAGAATCTTTATGAAACACATTTAAGATTATATTTGTCTTAAAGGGGGAATATAAAATATTTTGTTTTTAAAAGTTATGTAACATATTTAGAAATACAAAGAAGCCAATTTTTAAAATTTTTAAAAATAAAAATTAAAAAAAACTAACAAATAGCAGCCCTAGGTCATTTTAAAGCTGAGCTGTATCAGTCTAGCAAAAGAACATACTTATTTTTCCCTTCGTACTTCTCAATGACATAAAAATTTTGAAATATCTTATTTTAATTAAGATAGTGTAGCTTTAAGTAAAACAATTGAAAGACAAGCACACACACACATGCGCATTAAAAAACAAAAACCAACACCATTTTTTATGAATTTAGTAAAACTCCAAAATAAAATTTTTGAAGAATAGATAGCTATATGACATACTAATAACTATTTGATATCATCAGGTCATTTTGTTTGTTCCATAAATGCTGAAACATTTTCTGTTTTCTCTCAGAAAACAACATTAAAAAATTCCTTTTTCAATAACATTTTAAAAGAAAATAATTATGAATAGCATTAAACAAATTGTATAAGTACTGTAAGTAAAAAATTACTAAATTTTTACTAAAATTACTACAGAAGATAAAACAGACTCAAAAAAGATAAGCGCCACTGAAGACACAGTAAGGGCAAGAGGTGAGGTCTAAGTTTAGACCTGAGAAAAACCGAGCTAAAATCATTGCACTCTACTGCCTCATGTCATTCTTTTCATAAGTATAATCTTAGGTAATTTAATAAATAATAATCATGATAATAATAATAATGTTCTAGTGCAAAAAAAGTTCACGAGAGACTACAGCAGTGAACAATGACTATTTACACATAATAATTTAAACACTGTTGATTTAGGCCCCCACCACCCGTACCTAAACACAATATGGCCATCTTGGGTGATGGGGCCAGGAAAGATACTGGGAGTGCTGGTGGGATAACAGGTGGTTACGACATAGGTTAATTAAATTCTAGCTCTTTATTTTCAGGACTGGAAGTAAAAGGACAACATCTATATCTGATTAATCCAAGAACTAGTGTTAATGAAAAATATTTATAAGCATGTTGGTCAATACCAGATGTGAATAAAAGATATCTAAATTACCATTAGCAGTGATAGGCTATCAGTTTTGTATAACTTTTTTTTGTTAACATTTGACATTTTTTATCTGCTTCCACGTTAATTTGCTTTCACAAGGATAAAAACAGTAGAGAGTTTGTGTCAAGACTATCAGTAAGTTTACTAAAAAGAAAAAAAACTCTCAGAGGGGAACAGAAAACAAGGAGCTCATCTTGCCCTACTTGGGAAAAAAAAAGGAAGACCAGGTGAGAATTATCAATTTTTCCATCACCTTTATTTTCTAAATACTTCTGGAAATTATAGAATGGCTTAATTTTCTTAGAGAGAGTCAGTTGACCTCAGGCAGAGGGGGAAAAAAAAGCACATACACCATGGGTTCCAGATGCAATCTAAAAAGAAAAGTTATAAATAAATTACTGCCCCAGGATACTTTGGGGGATACTTTATTTAAGAAACATGCAGCAACATACTCTAACACAAGTACCAATAAAGTATTCCCACCACTGAATGGAAGAAGTTTAACTTCCGAAGAACTAAATACCAGTGCCAAGGAGGGGACTCTGGGGAGCATTCTTTAGTTTATTACAGTGTAGTTGCTTGCTTTCCAATATGAGATCCCGACTCAATTTTGTATAGATACACTTATGGCCCATATGAACTTTTTGCTTCCATAGAAATCAAATTTAAGAATGATCACCTAAATATGAATATTAAATTGCAACCTCCAGGGGTTTTTATGTGTTTTCACAGATGTATTGCCAATTACAAAACAGACCATAGCCAGGCAAGTGCTCAATAAATATTTGTCCCCCAAAATAAGGGAGAAATAGAAATGAAACCTAAAATCAAAGTCATAGATAAGGTAATCCTTGCTTCTTGAACCATATGCTGAGTAGCTTCAGAATGTATTTTTGTGGAGTGAGAAGTATTATCCTCCCTAGAGAAGCACTGTTTTGTGGGCTCGCTATTCTCTGTTCAGTTGATTTCTAGCATAATTTTTCATAGAGCAGTCTATACCCCTCTGGTCCTATCTCATTAGGACGACCTCACCTACAGTTTTTGGTAATATACTTTCAAAATAGTTTTCTCTATCTCTGCCACATTCCATGTAGTGTCCTCCAAAAGAACATCTCAAAAATTGCCTGTTTTAAGTAAAGGCTGCACAAATGATGGCCTTTTTGCTTTGCTCCTAAATTAAAAACAGCTTCACATCTTCAGATTTTTCCAGGAAGTAATGCTTGTGCCTAACCACTCCAGGGAACCTATGTCAAATTATTCTAATGGTTAGCTTGATTTGTTTATTTTTATTTGGTTAAAAGTGGCATAATGAAGCCTGACACCTGCCTCCCTCCATGGCTTCTAGGATCCCTTTTTTTCTCCGGTGACATTTCACAATGGTGTGCTATTTTCAATTTTCTTCCCCCCCCCTCTTTTGCTTGGCACTTTGTAAACTTAAATGAAAATAAATATCCTTCAATTCTGGGAAGTTTTCCTGAGGTTTATTGGGTAATTTCATCACCTGTCCTCTGTTCTTTCTTTGTGTGATTCCTATTGCTCAGATATTGAACTCCTGGAACTAATGCTCCAGGGTCCGAACCTACTCTTTCTTATCACTTCTTTATTTTTTTGTGTTATTAAAGTTTTACTTTGTAAGAGATTTTTAAAAAATATTTCTGCTGAAACATCTAGTGAGTTTTTCATGTCTGCTTTCACATTTTTAATTTTCTTGAGTTCTTTATGGTTTTCTGAATATTTCTTCTTTATAACACCTATTTACATTTCATGGATGAAATGTCTTTTGAGGACATTATGGTATGTTTAATATATTTTCTCCTGCTCATTACATTGCTTATTTTCTTTCTGATTTCATTTTCTTTGCTTTCTTTTTGGTCTTTGTCTTAGGTTGGTGTTAATCAAAAACCTGGTGTTCACTGGACCATCCATACCTAACAATGGGGCACTAATCTGCTAAGTTTAGTTTCATTGTATCTAGAGTCTTGCTGAATGGTGGGTTTTCTCCCCCAAACTGGCTGAGCCATTATACTGGATGTATACAACTGTCAGTATCTGCTGGTTTTTTCATTTTAGAAAAGAATCATTTCACCTTTTGTGTGGGACAGGAAAGCTTTGCACCAAGTAGTTGTGAGGTAGAGAGTGCATATTCAGGAATGCCCCCATTTAATGTGCGTGTTTCCTCTCATTCCCATTTTCAATACAGATGTGATTTAAGTTCTGACTTAATTCCCCTAAACTAGAGGATAAACCTGCAGTCACACGGAAGTTTAGTTGTGATTTATGTGGATGGCGAAGAGGATGTACACATCTAAGAGCTTTACATAGACATTCAACACTGGTTTCAACCCCACTCAGGTCCTTCCTTTTAGAACTATTTGTGTTTCCAGTCTCGGAATTGTCTAGGATTGTGGGCTTACCCATGCAGCGTGCAGGTCCATATTTCTCCAGTCTTCTAAATAAGAAAACAATAGTGTATTTGCATTCTAGCTTCTAAAATTTGTACTGCAAAATTTATTTTTATGTGTTCTTTGCTCTTATGGTTTTATCCAATTTTATCATTGCTAAGTTTTCTCTCAACTATTACTTTATGAGGGTTTCTGGGAGATAAGGTGACAACAGTATGTGTTCAATACACCATTTTTGAAGAGAAGTCTTTTTATTTCAATAAAACTAAAACAGAATGTTAAAATACATTATCATTTATTGAGTACCTGTAATACTGTATGAACCATACAATGTAATATTCAGATGTATTATTTAATTTTACCTTCCTAAACCTTGAAAATAACCATTCTACTACAACTTGACATGAAGAAACCATGGCTGATATAGAATTGAACACAAGAGCTATCTAACTCAAGGGTTTTCTAATATTAACAGCTACTTCCCGAGAAATTTATAATCTTTAAACTAAAGTTCTTTCCAACCTAAAATGAGATGTATCTTATGTTAAAAACATTTTTTTAAAAGCTGGGAGTCCATCTTCCACGGGAAATTACAGGAAAAGTAGATTAAATTCAAACATGAAATGAGATTGGGAAGTTCTTCCCAAACATGATACAGTTTAGGAAGGACCCTGGGGTGAATAAGACTACCCTTCAGTTAAGGATAGGCCTTTTTGCTTTCAGAATCTACATCAAATATTACTTCTGTTAACTAACTTCACAAACGGTAATCACTTTCTTATCATCTGAACATTCCCAGCACTATCTTATACTTTCCTATTGGTCAGTTTGAATTTTCATTGTCTTTCAAAATCATTAATACACTTTATAGTATGTACCTAAATAATGTCCAAATATTTAAATATAAAAATCTTCAGCTGCTATATTTGAGGGTCCTTATTATACCTAAGAAGTTGACAAAGAGCTTTAGAGAAATGTATCATGCAGAATTCAACCTAGCATTTATCATCAGTATAATCGTCCACTACCTTAAAACACTGTTAAAGATGTTACTCTCTCTGGAATTTAGACATTTGAAAAAGTTTGTTTTCATACCACTCTTGGAAACAGTAAATATTCTGTATGTTTTGAAGTGGATAAATCTGTGAGGTAGGTGATAACAATGTTGGAAAGTAAGAATATAAAACTAAATGACCACACTTTTTTTTTAGGTAACTCTTTATTTAACTTTTGAACCTTAAGCAACTACAGAATGACAGACTACAATTAAGTAATCAGTTCATATGCAGAAAATTAAACATCTAACCTGGACCAGTGTGATCTTTCCAAGGTCAATATATCATCATAGGGAAAGTAATAAAAATAAGAGGACTCAAACCAGGACCAGATACAAGATATTTACCTTTACTTGTGTGGGCATTATGGCAATTAGACTTGTACATGAGTTGTATTTGTTTTACTTTGATATATTTGATAATATATTTTAATATACATATATGTTATATAAATCTTCAAATATATATTTTAATCATTTTATTGATTGATTGATTTGAGAGAGAGAGGGAGGGAAGGAGAGAGAGAGAGAGAGAAACATCAATTTGTGGTTCCACTAATTTATGCATTAATTGGTTGATTCCTGTATGTGCTCTGACCCGAGATTGAACCTGCAACCCTGGCGTATCGGAACAATGCTCTAACCAACTGAGCTACCCAGCCAGAGCCATATTAAAATCATTTTTATATATAATAGTTTAGTTGCATTTATAAAGTGCTGAGCAAAGAGTTCACTATTCCTTAAAGGTAAATACTTAAATAATCTCCATTCAAGATATAATTACATCAAGATTCTTGTGCGCAGGTAAAGGTAGATATTACCACCTACAGAATATTGCTTTAGTAAGGTTAGAACTTTCATCATTGTTTCCCAAATTATAGTTACCAAAAGTGTATGCAATGTTATTTATAAAAAATAGATAAATGTATAAACACATATGAACGTGTGTACATATAATAAGAAAATATTTTTTAAATCAGGAAAGTTCACTATGAAAGATTTAGTATGCATACTTTTCTATGTGACAAGAAATGTCCACACCATCTTTTTGAATTAAATCTGGTGGGTAACGCACCTTCATAGTTCATCAAGTCCACAAATGAGTCTTATATAAGTCAAGAACTACATCAATCTAATTTTGTATACAAAAGCAATATTTCTGAAGAACTTTCTGCATGAAGGAAATTCATGGTAGCAAGAAATAAGAAGTAGTTTTTGTTTACAAGTCTGTAAAACTAGGTTAAAGTCAGACACTGAAGACGATTTGAAATGAAATATAAATCTGTCTTTACACATGTTAAGCCTGAAGTAATATAAAGACATCTGGTTGGAAATGGACTGGAAAGAAATGGTGCTAGTGAAAACGATGGGGTGATACATTAAGCTATAGGACATGTCTGACATGTGATAGAGAGATAGGGCAGGGCAGAGGAGTTCATTTTAGTAGTTGTTGGTTCTCTTACTTAGAGGATTTAAAACATGTTCGTGTTCTATAGGGAATCAGCACATTGATCTGTATGAGATTTCAATGAAATTTAAAACTAAATTTAATAAGGTAGCAGAACTTTTTGTACTAGTTCCTGTGAACTAAGACTAGCTATTGGTGGAAGAGTACTTCTGAATTTGAGGAAAAGAAAAATGATGGGAAGGCTGAAGTGGGCCTGAGCGAAGTGTTGGCAGTCAACATCCAAAAATGAATGGGGGCAGGAGAGAAGTTTATTGTGATTCAGCTGTCCAGGGCACTGGGCAGGTGTGGGCGTCATGGGACTGACTTGAAGTCCTATCATCTTCTGTGCTGTGATGTATTTCTCCTGCAATATAACTGAAAATCCAGTTGCAGTCAGTTCTCTGTAAGAACTTTGCATAATGGCATTGGATGAATGAATTAAGGAAGAACTGTACTCAAGCACAGTTAACAAAGTCTAAAAGACATCAGCTTTGGGAGTAAAGAGCATTTTTCAGGTTCTTAAATTGTCTAGAAGCAAGAATTCACTGTAAGACTCCCTCATAACATCCTTGGAAAAAATTGTGCAGAAGGGTTGAATATCTTTTAATACAGAGAATAGAAATGGTACTAATTAATGCACTGTAAATGTGGGAGTACCCCTCGTTGGTTCTTTAAGGATCGCTCCAACATAGCTGTAGAAATTACACATGGAAAGACATGAACTAATTGATTATACTCACATGCACTAGAAAGGTGGGGCACAGCATGAGCAGAGGACCACAGAAAATCACTAAAATTCAAAGTTTAGCCACAGCAGACAGGGTTAGAATGGAGCAAGGGCCCACTGGCAAGTACCTTTATTGAGGGTCATAGGTGCTGTACTTTCTGGCAGGTGGGAAGCATTCTTTTTGGGTAATTGGAATGTAACTGGGTCAATATGGAAAGAGGATAAGGGGTCAAATAAAGAAGTCATCATGAGGCTTATTGTTTAATTACACACATTGGGGATGGGTACACAGAAATAGTTAATAACTAGGTAAAAGTTCAAAACAAGCAGGGACACGCTGGTGCTCACGAGGTCATTCAGACAACAGATAACAGTTTTACATTATAATAGCTCATACTTGCTGAGCATTGGCTAAGTGCGAGGCACTGTTCTAAATTCTTTATTTGTATTAGCTCACTTAATCCTCCCAGCACTTCTATGAGTAATGCTTTAATATTTATTCCCATTTTATCAAATGGGAAACTGGGCAGGCAGAGGTTCTCCTATGGCCATTACATATTTACAAACTGAAAAGATGGAGATTTATGTATAATAAATCACGACCCCATAATCCTCCAGACATAAGGACCCAAGACTGCTTAGTATACATAGTTCCATTTCTATAGCTAGTTTGGGAAAAGAAAATAGGGTTTCTCTGCATAAGTTCTCAAATACCAAAACAATACTCAGAGAGTTTTAATAAAGTGCTGGAGGCTGACTGTTAATTTAGCTGTGAATGAGGTTACACAAAAGAGAAAGCACAAAGCGAACATATGTTAGAATTTGTGCCATGAAGGAAAATAAAGACAACTACAGGGCAATGTAAAGTGTCCTTGTTGCTTGTTGATTGACTGTTTGGGTGGCTGGTATGAATAGTTCTCATCTTGGGAGGAAACCCATTTTGAAATTATAAAAGAAGATGTCAGATGGAAGGCACATGATTGAAAAGTCTGGAAAAAGAATGTGTAATGGATGGAGCGACTTCCCTGAGGAGGTAATGAAAGGTGGGCTCAAGAGAATAGGCAGAAAGTTGAGCCTTAGATAGTACCCCTTTGGGGGTACTTGAGGGGATACTTTGGAGTAGAGAGGGAAATGATTGCAATGATAAATAAGAATGATTCAGGATGAATCTCGTTTCAGTACAAATTTAGTGAACACATAACTCTGCTCTTAGCGCTGCTGGCACTGAGCAAGTTGCAAGGAGGACTTCAGAGAAGCTGGAGTTGCTTTTATGTCCTTAAAACATTTTCCAGTTATAATTATCAATCCAGTAGATAGGTTAAAGAAAAAAAAACATAGGCTCAAAATTGAGTTCTTTGTGCTGAAGCCTATGACGTGGGACTGAGACTTAATTCCTGCCCTAATTGGGGTTTCAACCTTGTCCAAAAATGTACCATATTTTGCTGTGTATAATGTGCACCCCCACATTTTGGGCCCACACTTTCAGAAAAAAGCCTTTCATTTTAATTTTTAATTCAGTTATTTATTTATTTATTTATTTATTTATTTATTTATTTATATGTAGAGACTTGTTTTTTGTGTTATAAAGGAATTTCAGTGTTTATTTTTGAACACATTGTACAAGAAATGGTACAAGAAATATTATGTAACAAATAATTACAAAACACAAGAACAGATATGAGGAACAAAAAATTTTAAAGAAAATTAAACACATTTATATAGATACAGAGTTAGTATTACCCCTGTATAATGAGCATCCTTGTTTTTTCCATCAACATTTTGGTCAAAAAGTGTGCATTATACATGGCAAAATATGGTAGTCACTGGTAAAGAAGTAATCTGCAAACCCCCCACATTTCCCCAAGGGCAGACAATCTTGCCTGAAAGCCTGAAATACTCCTTTTTATTTTCCATTTGCTAATAACTTCTCTTATCCCACCAAGTTTGTGCCTTTAAAAGCCTTCACTCTTGTACCACTTCTTGGTGTTCCCCTCCACTGGCTAGATGATAGGATGCTCCTGGATTCGTGAATTTGGCAATAAAGTCAGTTAGATCTTCAAATATGCTTGATTAAATTTTTGTTCTTTAACAGACTGCTGGCAATAACAGAATCCAAAACAAACTTCTGAGGGCATTTAGCGACAAGAAACAAGTACATGCCTGCCAACACTCTTGAGTTCTCTGTTTTTCTTGCCTTTCCTGAGGGCCATTGTGAGTCTCTCAGTTTGAGCTGTATTCTCTTTGATCTAATTGGCTTTCCAGACCAGAGCCCGGTGGGTCAGCTTAGAGCTGGTAGATGATTCCATCTGGAACCTGAGTCCCTAGCCCTCAGTTCAGTCTGCAGTTCAACAGTGTTTAGAAGTCCTTCTCCTAGTTCCAGTCCATAGTATCCATTCACTGGAGTCTGCTGGTTTATTCCAAAGTGGAAAATGCTGGAGGTGAGCACATGGCCTTCTATGAGTGGTCCACAGTAATGTTTAAACTTCAGCCCTAGGTTTTCTGCAGTTTCCACCTTGGAAGTTGCTAGGGGTAGCTTAGGTCTCTGTTTGTTTGGAATCAGTTCACAGTCCCTACTCTTTGAGGTCTGCTGGTTCAATCTTTTTCTCATTCCCTAGCTCTTTGGTTACTGCTGATCTCCACAGTTGTGTTTACTTGGTTACTATTGATTTCCCTTAATGTGTATATGAGGTAAAAAATATTGCTAAATAGAAGTCTCAGAAGTCAAAAACGCATAGATGTTAGTTTGGCTCCCAGAAACTCAAAGGCTTTGCTTTAAAATACACACACATACACACACAGACACACACATATGGCCCTGGCTGGTGTAGCTCAGTGGATTGAGCACAGGCCTGTGAACCAAAGGGTCACTGATTCCATTCCCAGTCAGGGCACATGCCTGGGTTGCGGGCCAGGTCCCAGTAGGGGGCATGCCAGCTGCAACCACACATTGATGTTTCTCTTTCTCCCTCCCTTCCCCTCTTTCTAAACATAAATAAATAAAATCTTATAAATATATATATTTCCCCAAATATGTAAGTGTGCCACCTTCTGTCTATGTTTAAGAAATATAGTGCACAATGCTGCTAATATTTAAGAAAATGACAATTTTTTTCCTAAAAATAACTTAGAATTACAATGGCTCCCATTATAATGGTTCCGATTATAATGTATGGGAACATTTCAGTTAGACAAGATCATTTAAGAAGTGCACTGGAGAGCAAGGAATCCCCAGTTGAACAAACAAAATAGAATGTATATTTTAATTAATATTCAGAAGCTTTCAAAAGGCTTCAAGATTCTAAAATAACTTCATTAAAAGATTCATTATAAAAGGATAATAAAAAATTAAACGTACCAAGAGGTACCTAAAACAATAGGATGAATGTGACTCATACTTCTTCCCTCTATTATTTTCACCTTGGTACTCACATTTTACTAATTCTATCTCAACTGCCTATCACCTTGAATAGACTGTTAGGTAGTTTCCTTTTAAAATAAAACTACCTGAAGTTCCAGGCAAACTTTCTTAGACGCCCTTCACCCCCTGCTCAGAGACTGAACTAAGGACTGTAACTTAAAATTTAACTAAACCTAGTGAGTAACCAACCCCCCTGCCCCTCCCAAAAACCCCACAAAAAACAAACTTAGAGTTCTCATTCCAACCTATGACCCAGGGTTGTGAGATCTTTATGAGCTTGGGCACACATTGGTAGGACCTGGTGAAGTCCCACAATGGATGCACGAAGCAAGGTAGCAAACCCGCAGGGGTAGTTGAGATTCTCAACCACAAAGAGCCTGCAAAAAAGTGTTACCAGACTAAAGTGGTCCAGTTGCCTGTATGCATCAAAGCCCAATACAACACCAACAGGATTTTGCAGCAAAGAAAGTAAAGGTTTATTTCAGAAAATGGGGCCAAATACAGAGTCACAGGTGGAACTAGTGATCTAAAACCTGGCTCCCCGATGGTCCACTGGGGGACAGGTGATAGGTGGAAAAAATTATGAATCATGCTAGTTAAGGGAGTTGGGACCATGGTCTCTGGTGAAGGCTGGAGCCAGGGTAGGGAGAAGTGGATCATTGAACCACGTCCTGGTGTCAGCCATGCCGTTATTCTGTGTAGTTAATGAGGGTGTTGTAGGTAAAGTAGTTTTGCTTTCCTGGGCTTGGGGCTGAAACACAACTGAGGTCAAGATGTTATCTTTAGTTTAAGGGGTGGACAAAAGCGGTTATATACCAAACCTGACAAGCCCAGGGGAGGCCTGTGTGATGGGCTTACAAACTCAGAGACCTTAAATAACCACATACAATAGTCTGCAATTAAAAACTGTCTAACTAAAAGCAGGTCATGGCAAACAGTCATTGCCTTAGGTAAGAATTTTCCCTGACAAAGGTCAATCTTTACTTTAATTGAGCCTGTCCATGGTCTTTGTGCATCTATGATGACATACCTCTGAAATGTCAAGGTAACTTCTCTTTTTCCACTCCCTGGAGCACAACCACCATACCAGAGCAGAGACCACAAATCCCCTGACTGTTTTTGTTATCATGCCAATTGTTGACTTTAAACTATCTTGTACTCACCTATGCAAAGAAGTATGTGTCAATCATTTTACTTTTATGCTATCCCAGAGGTTTCCCCTCATTGCTTTCTCCCGCCTCCCTAATCTGTCACCAATGAATTTCATGTAACTTATTTATGTCTTCTTTACTGTAATGTATAAAATAAGGTACAGAACTGACAATTTTCCGTAGCATTTTCTCAGTCCTTTGAAGTTTTGCTTCCCAGCAATTGGTATCAGTTTGGCTCAAATAAACTCACAAAAACTCTCTACAGGTTTGAATGCTTCTTACATTGAATGGGGAAACTGTTCCTGCGGACAACAGATTTGAGAGTTTGTTCTTGAGGCAGTTTGATGCTGACGAGAATCTGATGTCCTAAGTGCTTAATGATTAAGGGGGAGGACAGACAAAAAGGAACAAGGATCATGTTGAAGAAATGGAGTTTCTGTGTGGTAACAATAGCAACTAGTCTTTTCCTAGCCGTTCCTAGAGTCTTCCCTGCCCTTGCTGATTGCTCTATTATTCAAACATGCAGACAAAAAGAGGTGAATCTGTGGCTGACTGTAAAGCTCACTAGGAAGGCTTCTTTCTACAGCATTCCATGTTCCCTAAAATTAATAGAACCACCCAGCCTGCTCTAGCTGCCCTCTTTGTAAGTGAATTATCTCATTAGATTAGTAGAAAATAGGATGGGAAGCCACAGTCCTGACTAAACTTCTACCTGTAGCTGAGCATTTTGGAATGACCCGGGAGCAAGATCAGAAACAAAAATCAAACAAGCTATGAATTTTATAGCTACAGTTGCCCCAAGGCCGGAGGCCCAAAATAACACCTGGACCTCCAGCACTGCTCACACTGGGGGGGTCCATTTCCAAAACACTGGCTTAGAAATTAATGTTTCAATGGGTACCAGCTGGGACACTGGAAAAAACAGTGTCCTCAAAGATGTTATGCAAATTCTTCAACATCAGTTTGAATGTCCCACTCTCTGCTTCCAAAGGGGAGTCCCCATGCGGACATCTCCCCCAGGTGATGGGCTCCGAGGGGTTCTCCAATGAACTATTATGAGTAACCCCTTAAACAGCCAAGGGGGGGCAAAAATTAAAATGAATGAGAAACTTTGCCAAATTCTAGTTGATATCACACCTACACTTTCTACTTTAAATCTCAGCCTCATAGGACAACAGATCTCTCAGTAAAAATGTTTCCTACTCTCTCAAAATAATAACATAGAGAATTTTTATCTCAACTAGTTCAAATAACTGGGGCCTTTTACAAAACAAAGCATTCATTTTTGATGTGTGATACAGATGACAAAGATTATTACTATAAAGATTCGGAGAGATATAACCAAACCTCTTCCTAAATTACCTCACTATCCATTAAAGCCTGAGGCCATACAAGGCCTCACACCGGTGGTAGATGACCTAGTTGCCCAGGGGCTAATCATTTCCTGAACTAGTTCTTGGGATATGCCCATCAGGCAGGCCAAAATACATGAGCATGAAAATTTATCTAGGATTTAAGAGCTATTAATAAAATAATTATTCCTGATTTCCCAATTGATCCAAATTCAAACGCCTTTTGTCACATGTCCTGCTAGACACAAAATGGGTCACTGTTGTAGACCCTCATTCAGTTCAGCCTTTTCAGCGTTCTTGTAGCCCCCACAACCAACATCTGTTTGCCTCTACCAGCAACCAGCAACAATATACCTGGATATACAGCAACAATATATCTGTGTTTTCTGTGGCCTCCGCTTATTTCCCTCAAGTACTTCAAGATTTAAGCACCCTCTAGTTCCCCGGGAAATCGACCTTGTCGCACTATGTAAATGACATCTTGTGTGTTCAGTTACCAAAGAGGAGTCCGTAAAAGATTTCACTTATTTGCTGCAACAATGGGCTGAAACAGGACACAGACTCTCTGAGGAAAAATTACAATTATCTTTAGATACTCTTCATTATGTAGGTCATGATGTAAGTACTGAAGGAATTCAGCCATCTCCAAAAGGAATTAAGTTAATACACACATTTCTTAAACCCAACTGAGTGATAGCTTTGTGGACTTCTAGGCTTGGCTGGTTATTTCAGACTGTGGATGGACTCCTCATTTTTCTCTGTTGACTTCCCCATTCTATGAATTCACTAAAATTTCAGTAAACATAGGCCTGTTCCCTATGATAGCATACAATTTGATCCAGTTATTTGTGCCTGTCCCAGCTGTCTTAAGGTTATCACTGCAGCTGCAAAGTTAGTGGAAGCCTCAGCAGAGTTAATCCTGGAAAATGACATTTAATTGCAAGTTTCACACACTGTCCAACGTCTTCTTAACTCTGAATTGACTCAACATTTCTCTGCAAGCAGACTAACTTCCTCAGATCCTTTTGGTTGTGTGACCTAATCTACATCTTAGATGCTGCAACTTCTTTTACTCCTGCCGTGTTACTACCATTATCTAATAAGAGTGAGCACCGTAGCTGAGAGTTACGAAGTTCCATTCTGTAACAGGGTATCCTGATTTATCCAAGACACCCCTGTAACTAATCCTGATCTGATCTTGTTTGGTGATGTGTCATACTATAGTAATGGAAAAGGCAATTTTCAAGCTGGTTATTCTATACTACTCAGTACGATCTATTTGAAAGGGGAAACTTCTCACAAGATAAATCCATTCAACAAACGGAGCTTCATACCCTTACCTGAGCATGCCAGTTATCAAAAGGACAGACTAACTACTTATACTGATAGCTGATATGTATTTGGGATCATCCATGATTTGGGAATGTAATGGGGAAAAAAAAAGACTTTTCTGAAGTCCTCTGGAATCCCAATAAAAAATGAGCAATGAGTAAATGATTCTCCTATTGTTTATTCACTTACCTTCTAAAACTGCTTTCATCAAAATGGAAGCCCTCACCTGAGTACCAGGCAGACGCCCTGGTGACTTTCACGCAAAGGCAGAAGCAACAGAATCTGCACAGTGGTGGCGCATATGAGTAAAGTGCATTCTGCTCTGCAAAAACATGGCCCTTTATCACCAAACTGTGCCATCCTGATGTGCTGGTAACATGACAACCGTCTGCTCCTTAATCAGAGAAGTCAAGTGGTAAATAATGGCTGCAAATTAAACAGGCCGGGCTATGGGAAAACCAAGAAGACCACTTGGGTCTTTCCAGCTCCTTGTCAAACTAATTTTTTTTTTCATTTTGGCATTCCTTTACCCATCCCAGTACATTTACGTAACTTAAATTATGAGCAGACATTGATGTGAAGACATACACATTGTGAAAACACTCTGCCCATGACATCTGACCTACCGCGCCCGTAACTGTGGGGGAACTACGTTTGTTTCTAAGGGCTCGGACTCCTTCCTCTGGACCTTTTCAAAACCTGCCACTATACTCCTTTCAACTGACCCCGGGTCATACAAATGTTTTTGTTATTATGTGCAAGTTTTCCAGATGGGTGGCAGCCGTCTCCTGCCACAAGGCCGATGCCCTCCCATGACAAATAAATGGTTAGACACTGTATTTCCCTTATGGTGCATACCTTTCAACTTCTAGTGATTGAGGCACTCACTTCAGTGGCAAATTATACAAGCTTTAAAGAAAACCTTCCATCTTTTTGGAGTTATCATTGTCCCTATCACCATCAATCATGAGGCAAGGCAGAAAAAATTAATAAGACCCTCTCACTTAAAATCTCTAAACTTGCTGAGCCTGTTAGACTTCCCTGGCTTAATGGATTGCCTTTGGTCTCACTGACTATTTTTCAAAACCTCCCTTTGGAAATATAAACTCACTCCACATGACACTGTCATCAGTAAACTTAATGTCTGCTGATTCCGTGTTATCTCATACTAATATGACCACGTACTCTAAGTCTTTAATATTTTATGATTAAGCCTATCACCAGCAGGTTAAAGATACCAATTCCAGCAATCCTGTGGATCATAATCTAGAGCCTGGTGACTGATGTACTAAAAGTATCATCAGAGAAAGACAGCCCTTGAACCCTCTTGGAAGGAAGCTTACCAAGTACTCCTGACTATTCTCACTGGTATAAAACTATGCATTGGATATATATCTTATAGGCAAAGAATGATCTACCCTACATCTGGTCCTACACAGATGCTGGAGACCTGTAAATCAGGTTGACAAGGACGAGGAGTAGATGAAACCAATGTAGACGGCTTTCACCCAAGACTCCAGATTAAGACTTTATACTTTAACTAAACATAAAATGGATTCATATTTTCTTTCTTTCTTTTACTCTAGCATTGGCTGGAAAGATAATAGCATTATCCCTATGTCCCAAGTCATTCTTAAGGAGGTATATATGTGGGGGTTAATCTTTTAGTCTCAGAAGTTGGCACCAAAGATTCTGACTTGTCCATTAATAATGCCACCTTGATGGAAGTGTTTTATATCCAATATAATTGATCTTTGTTGATGGTCATTATTATTCTCTTAGGAACTATCAATGCCTACATGGCTTATGTATAAGGCAACGCCTCTTAGATTATCTAAATGTGCCCCTAACTATTCACAAACAAACTGAGACACTCATTGGTCAGCTTCCCTGAATTTACATTGACAAGTTAGAAAGGACCTATCAGAAGGTTTTTCATGATTCAGAATTTGCTTCCTTTGGTTGGCCCCTTCTTCCCTGGTTAGGGGTAAATACAAATGAGGAACATCTCTCTAGCTCTTGAAAATAGTGCAGAATCAGTTGTTAAAACACCAGTTGTCCCCAAAAAACTCTGAGATTTTCTGACCAAAGTTGTTCTTGACAGTAGGATAACCCTTAATTCACTTCCAGCTAAGCCAGAAGGTTTCTCTGCTGCGGACAGCAGCACCTGCTGCACCTGGGCTAACACTCCTGGGGAAGCTGAAACTCAGTTACACAAGATCACTGAGCAAGCCACTTGCATTCAAAATGTGACCCCCTCAACAGGGTATTTCTTTGACTTATTTGGCTTTGATTTGCTTGGATCTTGGGGACCACAGGAAGTTCAGTCCAAACATTGGGAATTATCCTGTTTATAATTATAATATTCTTTTTGTCCTTTTTTATTCTCTCAAAGCCTTTAAATGCATGTTTTCTAACCATTAAGCAAGTGAACTCCCTAAGACTGATACATGAGAAAAGGATAAAGAAGGTGACCGAAATAAAGATTGTCATCCTGAAGCCATTACTTAAGCTAAAACCTTGTGAATAGCACAGAGAATCAACAAAAGCTTCAAGAACTACAGATCAGAAGCTGAGAGTGGTGCTACTGCCTTAAATTTGGATCACATGTGTTAGTCAAACTGAGAGTCTGATCAAAAGTAGGAGATTGTGAAAGAGAAAACCACAAGTGGCCCAAAATGGGGTCACTTGTTCTAAAGCTGTTAACACCCAATTTATACTTAATACCCGACCAAACTGCAATTTTCTCCAGGGATGTAATTTTAATCTGTCAGTATGGACTTTTCTGGGCACTACCAATGAGGTAAACTGTCATATGTGTTATTTTACCTCCCAAATGAAGCTGGGACAATCTGCCTGATAAGAGAATCCCCTTCCTCAATATCCCCTAAGTACAGGTAACTTTGCCTGAAACAATTCTTTTATTTTTTTTATTAAATCATTTTATTGTTATTCTATCATAGCTGTCTAATTGCTCTCACTTTGCCCTCCTATGCCCATCCACCCTGCTCTCATCGTCAATCCCCACACTGTTGTCCATTCCCATGGGTCATTCACACAAGTTCTTTTTTCTAGTCCCTTCCCCTTCTTTCCACCATTGTCCCCCTCACTCCTCCCCTTTGGTCACTTTCAGTCTATTCCATGCCTATGGCTCTATTTTATTTGTTAGTTTATTTTGTTCGTTAAATTGCTCATATAGGTGAGATCATATGGTATTTCTCTTTCACCAATTTGCTTATTTCACTTAGCATAACATTCTCCAGTTCCATCCATGCTGTCAAAAGAAATAGTTCCTTCTTTCTTTCTGCTGTGTAGTATTCCATTAAAATTTAATGGCATTAGGTTTATATTTAATCATTATACCTAATGATTAAATATAATGCAACACATGCCTTGGTTGATGAGGTTCAGGGGATTGAGCACCGGCCTGAGAACCAAAGAGTAGCTGGTTGATTCCCAGTCAGGGCACATGCCTAGGTTGCAGCCAGGTCCCTACTAGGGGGCATGTGAGAGGCAACCACACATT
This sequence comes from Desmodus rotundus, assembly GCF_022682495.2. Lineage (NCBI taxonomy): Eukaryota > Metazoa > Chordata > Mammalia > Chiroptera > Phyllostomidae > Desmodus > Desmodus rotundus. The sequence continues at coordinate 112,958,689 of NC_071391.1, read as the reverse complement.
GATGTTTCTCTCCCTCTCTCTCTCCTTCCCCTCTCTCTGAAAATAAATAAATAAAGTGTAAAAAACAAATAAAAGTAAAAATAATGCAACACTTCACGAAGTTGCATGCCATCCTTGCACAGGGGCCATGCTAATCTTCTCTGTATCACTCCAGTGTTAGTATATGTGCTGCTAAAGTGAGCACCCTTCTTTTATCTGTTAATAACATTTTTGTCCTACCCAGTTTCTATGAAAACCTTTTTAAAAAAGATTTTATTTATTTATTTTTAGAGAGATAGGAAGGGAGGGAAAAAGAGAAGGAGAGAAATGTTAATGTGTAAGAGATGCATTGACCAGTTGACCTGGCCAGCAGCACAGGTACGTGCCCCACCTGGGAATCAAACCAGCGACCTTTCCGTTTGTATGCCAGTGTTCGATCCGCTGAGCCAAAGCAGCCAGGGCTGAAAACCTTTTACACTGTGCAGATCCTTGGGGCTATTCTCAATTTGCTAATGGGATGCTGCCCAATTCATGACTTGGTCACATTTACCAGTTGAATTTTTTGTTCTTAAGCAGAGTGTTGAAACAGTAGATAAAAGTTATAGTCATTCAGATGAGTTCATAATTTTGTTTTAGTTGCTTAATGCAAGAAGAGAAAAATAATTTCAAAAGTAAATGTCTCAATAAAAACACACAAAAATGTCAAACAAGGAGAAATAAATTTGCTTTTCTTATTACTTATACCTTATTTCTCATAAAACCAGGGAATACGACAGGAATTTTTTATATAAACAGCTTTTGTTTTCAAATTCAATTTGTCTGTTTAGGAATATATAATATAAAAAAGTGCTACTGTAAAAATTATGGTAATGCAGCAATTCCTCCACTCCTAGTTCATTACAAAAATAAATACAGGATCAAGGTCTCTGGGAAATTTTTGTTTGTTTTTTTTAAGATTTTATTTATTTATTTTTAGAGAGAGGGGAAGGAAAGCAGAAAGAGAGGGAGAGAAACTTGGATATGAGGTCACCATGCCCATTATTCACACATCGCCAACTGGGGACCTGTCCTGTAACCCAGGCATGTGCCCTGACTGGGAATCGAACCAGCAACCCTTTGTTTCACAGGACAGTACTCAACCTACTGAGCCACACCAGCCAGGGCTGTTTGTTTTCTTAATAGTTGGACATGTATTGTAATTATGAAAGGTAAAACCAAATCTATGTATAAATGTTAGCTTTTTTAAAATGAAAGTGATATTTCTAATAATACAACATAATTTAAAATAATGTAATATTTCTGAAAAAATAAGTTCTATCATATTTGTCGTGTTTCACTATGGACCTTTGTCATACTACTATGTCCTCTATGTATTAAAATTTAAATATAGTAACTGCAAAACTCTCTTAAAGCCACCAGATGTCACTGTTTTAGCCATAACTTCACTATTGAAATAATTTCTATCAAAATTATGACACAAATGATTGCATTAGAATCCCATCAAAGGACACCCAAACCACTTTAAGTAATATTCAGATAGATACATAGGGCAGAAAAACTCCTCTTAGAAATCATGTTTATATGGTCATCTCAACTTCAATAACTGTATAATCAGGGATCCCATATTGTTTAGCGCTTTTTATCTTAAGAACAATGTATAATAATTATCTCACAGTGAATAATTTAAAAACACTTGAAACCCAAGAATATTGGAGTTGGGAAGGAATCTTAAAAACAGTCTGGTGCAACCCATCCTTTTCAGGGTAGAAACAAATGAAAGGAAAATGAGAGGAAGAGGAGAGGAGATGGGAAGAGAGAGAGAGGGAAAATAAATTTTTTCCAAAGGTAAAGAAATGTGCTAATAAAAATATTTGGCCAGTCATTTAATAATCTTGATTATATATCCAGTATTTTTCATATGATATAATGATGTCCCTTCCTAGAAAATTGCTTTTCATGTGAGCCTCATAAAGTGTTTGACAAGAAATTAAGAAAAAGAAAAATAAATATATATACTCATCTATACTTTTTGCCAAATGACAATATAAATGACCATTTTCTCACATCATTAATATGGTCAATATTAATCCAGCCTCTAATCTATCCAGGGTTGTTTGTTTTTTTCATAGTTGGATTTGTATTATAATTATGAAAAGTAAAACCACGTCTGTGAATAAATGTTAGCTTTTCTTAGAGTGAAAGTGATATTTCTAATAATACAACATATCCAGCCTCTGATCAATGACTGACTTATTTTATCAGCTGGCTGCTCTTCTGGGCCGCCATCATTCCGGGAATTTAGTGTTTGTGAAGACTTGAGCTCATCTTCTCACACTTTCATGTATCACCCATTTGCTCTGAAGCAACGAGGTCTTCCAAACAATGGGGTCCCTCGTCCCCAGACCTCTTCTGTTTTCACCCCATGTCTATATACACATTTTTGCTTTGCCCTGTGCTCAATGAACCTTGTGAGAATACCCAGCTTTTTACTCCATTCCCTTTTTGTTTGCATCTGCCTGCAACCTTCCATGCCTGGATCCATCCATCGCCCAGGTTCCTTATCTCTACCTGAGCTACTGAAGATACTGGAGAAAATCAGGAAAGCTCACAACAAATCTGTAGCCTACTATTAGAGTTGTACTGTCAAAGCAGTGTGGCAATATGGCTATGGTTTGGGGGTAATTTTCATCTCCTCCTAGCTGAAGGAAAGTTTAAAACTGCCCATGTGGATGAATCTCCTATGTCTCTCTCTTGGGGAAAGAAAAAAGAAACTATAAGCTAAATAATATTTAAGTTCTTCCTGAAACTGTGCCATGTTGATTATCTGGGTAAGGAGAATAGAATGGAAATATCCAGGCAGATAAATTCTGGATAGAGCATTATGACAACTAATAATACCTTTGACTATATATATAATATCACTATAACACAACAGACATCACTTAAAATATACAGCCTTGCTCTGAATAAAATTTAGGTGGCAGAATAAATGACAGTAACACTAGACAAAATGGCTAAGGTCAAGAAAAGAAAAATAAATAAAAATAAGTAAGTTCAAGATAAATTTGAAAATAAAGTCACCAAGACACATGAAGAAAACTTAAATTTTAAAACAACAATTAACTTTCCAAAAAGTTGAAGTTATTCTAAAAATGTAAATAACAGGTAAATCCCCAAATAACTATAAAATAAATTTTACAGTTAAAATGTTCAAAGAGATCTTAAAAATAAGTAGTATTTACATAGAGGAGCAAATAGTTTTGAAACAGAAACAGACAAGTGTGCATAAAGGCCCCATGCTATTTGTTACTGTGTGTAAAAAAAGACCTGAAACTCAGTGACACAGAACATTTATCATGCCCGCGAACTCTGTTGGTCAGGAATCTGAGCAAAGCAGAGAAGAAAGCTTCCTTTCTATTCCACTCAGTGTCAGCTGTGGCAGCTGAAGGACGGGGGACTGGAAACATCTAGAAGCCTTGCTCACTCACATGTCTTGACTGTAGGCTGGGAAGACTGGAATACCTGGGGCTCCTCAAGTGTCTTCATCTCTGTGGTCTCTCCAGATGGTCTTTTCAATGGAAAACATCCAAACCTGTAGAATAATTTCCATTGAGTCCAAAGGGATGACAATGCCTGTTAAAGATTATGTATTCCCTTGAGGGCGGTTATGCCTTTGAGGGGTATTGAAAAGAGAACTACTTCTGCATGTCGATGGTGTGTTGACCTAGAAGCACAAGGAAAACAGACAGGGCTTGCTTAAAAACGCATTTCTCAAGAAGTTACAGGCCTGAAGTATGACTGCTCACCATGACCTGCTAGCCAGTTAGGAATTTATGATTGGATCACATGGTGAGGTTACTTATCGTCACTGAACTTCTACATACCCACTTTTTCACCCACTCTAGGAACTCTTGATCTACAAAGGGAAAAACAAATTGCACACAGGAATCTCTGTCTATAGCATTTCTGAAATTCAGCCAAGCTTGTATGTGTCTTATCTTCTTGAGTAGGGCTCAGTCTTAATGCCTGGGAATGATTCTATATGGCTTTTGGCTTGTCCTGATTAGTCTAGGTTCTTGGTTTTGCTTTTTAAATAATCCAAAATTTTCTATTAAAAACACCTTCTGTTTTCATTTAGGTTGTTTCTTCAACCAGCTTCATGTCCATAGAATTTGGGGTCAAAAACTTCTTTGTCATGTTGCATTATGTCTGTCCCTTAAGTCCAAACTAACATTATTTCTTTTTAAACTGTGTAGGTTCCATATAAATCTACATCACTATAAAAAAGAACATGCAGATTTTTCTGAGATAAACCCTTTTTTTTTACTTTGGGTTTCCTATAAAGTTGCTGAAAGACAACACTCTTAAGATTATTATCAGCCATATTGTATAATGAAGAGAACCTAACCCTGGGTGATTGACTAAGTTTGTTGGAATGCCATCCCATATGCCAAAAGGCTCCAGGTTCGATCACCGGTCAGGGCACATATCTAGGTTGGGAGTTCAATTCCCAGTCGGGGTGCATACAGGAAGCAACCAATGATTTTTTTTTTTTCATTTAGATCTCTCTCTCTCTCTCTCTCTCTCTCTCTTTCTCTCTCTCTCTCTCTCTCTCCCCCCCCTCCCACTTCCTCTGTCTTAAAAGAAATCAATAAACATATCTTTGGGTGAGGATTTTTTTAAAAAAAGAAGAAGGATCTATGGAGCACCTTTAAAATCCTTCCATGTACCTTTGTTCAGCTGCGCAATTGGGTGAAACATCACCTTGTATCTCTCAGGTTTTAACAATGACTCTTGAAGTTGCACATCTGATTTGACATTTGCTCTGAAGTCCCTTCTTAATGTGCAAATCTTGGGGAGGCTGAGATGAGAATGCACCCCTGACTTCATTGTATTTGGCAATTTTTCCTTTAGCTTTTCTCCTCTCACATTTTACTATAAGATTCCATGAACTAGGCAGTAACTTTAACACTCTGCCAAAGAATTTCCATAGCTAAATCACTTAGTGTCTGACTTTATTGCAATGCTGAGGAAGGTGTTGCAAGATAGCCTGTCATAACATATTAGGGCACCTTTTCCTCCAGCCTCTAAAACCATTTTTTTCATATCTCCTTTCACCTCCAGCAACACTCCACAGACACATCAAGCTTCTTCCAACTGAAGTATCTTCAGTTCCCTACCCCCCATGCCTAATTTCAACCTGTTTCCTAATCCTGTAGCCACTACCACATTTTTTAGGATCTTATCAAGGCAACACCCGAAATTTCTTGTGAAATTTCTTGCTACAACATTCCAATACAGTTATCATGGTTGCATAACAAATTACTCGAAAACTCTATTGTAGAAAAACAACCAATATTTATTATGCTACAGATTTAGGGGGTCAGGAATTTGGATAGGATATAGGAGAGAAAGCTTAGTTGTTCTATTCCACTCAGCATCAGGTAAGGCTCAAAGGCTGGGAGCCTGGATCATCTGAAGACTTGCTAAATCACGTGATTGGTGCCGGAGCTACAAAGATGTGGCTAGCTGAAGCCTGGAGCATCTGGAGTCATCTTGAGCACTGCTTTAAAGCCACATCTCTGTATATGGCTTTCTGAGGGTGACTTTAGTATAGCCAGACACAGAGAGAGGGAGAGGGGGAGCAGGAGAGAGACAGACAGACAGACAGACAGACAGACAGAGACAGACAGAGAGAGAGAGGAAAAGGAGGGACATTAGCAGTAGCAGTATCTCCTTTTATGACAGAGCCTCCGTGTCACGCAGCGTCACTTCATTCACATTCTGTGTGCTCTAAGTGAGTGACTAAGTCTGGCTGGATTTGAAAAAGAAACAAGGAGACTCTACTTTTTGTGAGAGGAGTGTCAAAGAATTTGTGGGCATGTTTTAAAAAGCATTACACACAGATATGCAAATAAATTATTAGAAACCTTAAGAATGTTTTGAAAACCTGGATAAACGTGGCCAAAGTGAAAACATTATCTAGATTCTGCTCACAAGAAATTGTCCCAGAGAGTAGTGCATGGAAGTAAAACAATGGAGAATTGGACTGAATTTAAAGGCAAAAGAAAGGATTAACAAAATTCAATGCATGCATTATAGGAGTTTTAGGAAGAGAGGATAGAGATAATGGCAGAGTAATTATTCAAAGATAGAATAAGAATTCATCTGAATTGATGAAAATATGATTTTATATAGATAGAAAACTCAAAAGTGCCAAAAAGATATAGAAATATGATTTTTTATTGTTATTCTATTATAATACTTAACGATAAAGAGAAAATGTTAAAACTACCTAAAAGAAATCAAAATGATATTCAAAGGAATGAAATTAGACTAATTACAGAATAATCACAGAATAAGAGCAGAATAAGAAATTCCAGATGTAAGAAGACAATGGAGGAATGTCTTCAAAGTTTTGAGGGAAATCATGTCACTACAAATTCTATATTCAGCCAAATGTCTTCATCAAAGCTTATATTTCCAGATATTATAAAAGCTATCAAAGTGTATAACTCATAGAACCATGTTGAGGTAATCAGTGTAGAATATACATTATATATGTGTGTGTATATATATATATATATAAAGTATTTAGTGTAAAACATGTTTATTCACAAGAAAGATGAAAGCAGAAAGAGGAAGTGAGAAGCAAAAACAATGCACAACAACGCATTCAGTGTGAGATGGTATATTATCTGTTTAATTCATATGGAAATATATTTTGTATTTAAAGAGTTGAAATTATAACTTCATACAATAATATTATAGAATGGGAAGTTTACTGAGTAAGTTGTATTAAAGAACATAAATAGCTTTGTGTGAAAAAGTGAAGAAAACAATCAGAACAAAAAAAAAATAAAGGAGATGTGCAAATAAAGACTACACAGGCAAAAAGAGAAAAAAAAAAGAACCAATAAAAATGCATAGTGACCCCTGGTTGGCTGCCTCAGGTGGTTGGAGGGTCATTCTGTATGCTGGAAGACTGCGGGTTTTATCCCTGACCAGGGCACAAAAACTTAGGTTGTGGGTTTGATCTCTGGTTGGGGAGCATATAGAAGGCAACTCACCATTGTTTCTCTCTTTCTCTCTCTCCCTTCCTTTTTCTCTGAAATCAATACATATATCTTCAGGTGATAATTCAATTTTTATGATAAAAAATAAAAATGATAGAATTAATGAATTTAGTAATGATCATAATAAAACAAATGTATTACTTTATCTATTAAAAATAGAGATCAGTAAATCAAGTTGAAAAAGAAGAAAGACCCAGCTATCTCTGGCTTATCTCAAGCATACATAACAAACGTGACACATACCATTAGAAAGAAAAGTAATATGAATAACAGTCTGGGAAAATACTGTGGGAAGAAGAATATTGGCTCTCCAAAGAGCCCACGTCCAAATCCTCAGGGCATGTAAATGAGTCAGGTTGCATGACAAAGAAGAAAAAATGTGGCAGCTGGAACTAAAGTCACTAATCAGATTACCTTAAAACAAGGAGATAAAGCAGCATTGTTTAGGTAGGCTCAATATATAACCTCAAGGATCTTCAACTGAGGAGAGGGAGGGAGAAGAGACCCAGCCACAGAGGTGCAGGGTGAGGAAGGTTAGACTGATTGTTGTTGATGGCGAAGATGGAGACATGGCCTCATGAGCTAAGGGATGTGGGAAACCTTTAAAATCAGAGGAAGGCATGGAAATAAATTCTGCTCTCGGGTTTCCAGAAGGGAACACAGCCTTGTCAATATCTTGATTTGAGTGCAGTGAGATTCATTTCAGCAAGCCTTTCAGATCTGTACGATAGTAAATTTGTGTTGTTTTAAGCCATTAACTTTTTGGTAATTTGATACAACAGCAGCAGACAAATAATACAAATACTAATAAAATGTATAAAGTAGTAGTAATAATATATAATTTCATAATGCAAAGAGAGATATAATAGAAAGGAGAAATTAACAAAATAATGCAAGTATACCATTCACTTCAAGTAACCATGTACAAAGTGATGAAATAATTCATTAGAATGTAGAAAAATAATTTTTACACATAGACATGTACCATGTATGCATACATGAATGTATGCTGTAGTAATACAAGGAAGGGCCTTGCAGCAAATAAATAGAAAATGTATATATTTTTTGAAGCCTCAAACACCTACAAAATCATGGCCATATACTCAATCACAAAATAAATGATCATCTACAGAAAACCCTTTTAACCTCAATGCAATTTAGTTGAGAGACCACAATAAAAGAAATTTAAGAATACGTGTTTGAATTTTACAAATACTTTTTCTAATCTTAAAATTGAAGGGAAATCATACTGTCTTAAAATGAAAAACAGTAACATATACATCAAGCTCTATGGAGCACAAAAAACGTATTAGTATGCTCAAGGTACATTTTGTATTAACTTATTAGATTATAAGGTCTAAAAATGTTATGTTATGCATTCAATTAAAAAATGTATAGAAGTTCAAGTTTGAAGACTATACTATAATGACATTTTTTTTTCTTTCAGGAAATATTCCTAAAGCTGTAAGAATGAAAAACTTTTATATAAAACCTATAAATCGAAGAATGATTGGTTTAAAAAATCACCAAAAATATGTTGTGACAGAATAGACTAAACTGTGACCAAAATTTTTGACTTTTAAAAATATATAAGTAAACTATTATCTTAAAAAAATCAAGGAAGGGGAACTAGGAACTCAAGATCTCATACAGGAAATGGTGAGGCAACATCAAGAGATGACATTTGCGCATGCAGAGGTAGCGTTAGAAGGACAAATGGCTGAATGGACACTGTTGAGACTAGAGAAAGGTGCACAAGGCTTAAGTGTGAATAGTCAGCAATAAACAATGAAACCCATGGGCAGAAATGGAAGATAATGGAGACAGGCAAGGGAAATCCAGGATCCCAACCACAAAGTCCTCTGCTTTCCCACCCTGCACCTCAGGGAAGTAAATAAGACATAAATCCAGAGAATATTCTCAAAGAAACAAAAGACAAAACAGCATACAAAAAGCAATAGTTTCATATAGAATTGTACACTCTCAGATATAGCCAAGTAAAGTTATTAAATTATAAAATATGGAAAAGCATACGGACAACCAGACCAAACAATTAAGTTGCTTGAAAGGGAAACGTGAACGGCTAGATTCAGACTTTGTAACAGTGGCATTGTATGGTAGCCTGAGAACGGTATACACAACCAAGCAGGTGTCCATGTGTAAGGGCAGGAGATAGTTTTGAAATGCAAGAATCCAAAGGACATTTTAGTGGAAACGTCTCTCTAAAAAAAGCTATTGAAAAAGATTGGACCCGAGCATTCAGTTAGGAAAAAGACCAAACAAATTTAGGGTCACATAGTAGAATGTAAAATGATAAGCAATACACATAGAAAACTCCAGCAAGGCAATCAAAATTCAATAACATATGATAATTTGCTAAGTAAATTACCCAGGTACACAAAAGGCAATATCTATAATAGTTAATGTATACATATTATTGCTTTTGATTTTGTTGTCTGCAGCTCAGTTATTGAATATATGTGAATATCATATATTAGATATAATACATAATCATGAAAACCAACAAACATATACAATTGGAAGGAGACACGCATTTTAAATGTAACATGGAAGTTAATATGCCTAAGAAGGATAGATAGACTTGACCAAATTTTTCAAGTTCTACACACAAAAAATGAAAAATTGTGAACACAGCTGAAGGCCACTAAGGAAGACTTGAAAAAACTAGAAAGGCAAATCAGACACTTACATAGCAAAAACAAAATGGTAACATTAAGATGGACCTAAAAATATAATGAAACCTTGGAAAAAGAATGGATTATTGAAAGATTCTGGGGCAACTAAATTTTTTTATGGAAAACATAAACTAAAATTAAACACAGTCTAGAAAATACTGGTGTGGAAATATAGATACTTTGAAGTTCAGAAAAATTACTGGATAATATGTGTATAAAATCTTGGTAGAAAATTTTTAAATATGTTGCTGAATCTGAAATCTATATATATTCTATAAAAAAAGACATAATTAATAAAGTTCAGAAATTTAAAAAGGAAAAACCCAAGAAGATATTAACTGCATGTAAACCTAAGTATTCACATCTAGCAGGAAAATCAGTGAAGGAATCCAGGTTATATTCCAGTATCAACTGCTTGCTCCCCAGAGATCCCAGCCATGCATCATTTCTTTCATGGCGATTAGGATGCTATCTCTTTCATATATGAATATGTAACAGCTTTACTCAGAGACATAAGCTAACCGCAATCCAGCAGGAGAAGCAACGGAATACTCTACAATGATAGAAATGCTCTGTATTGGTCCTAACCAGTACAGTAGCCACTAGACACACACACCTATTGAGCCCTGATATATGGCTAGGAAGAGTGAGAAATGGAATTATAATTTTAGTTAACTTAAATTTAAATGGCCACATGTGGCTAGTGGCAACAGTGCTGGGTAGTACAGATATGGGATGTTGTCACAAATCAGAGACCAGTTACTGAAGCTCTTATAGGACAATTACCATGGTTCTTTCACACACATCCATAAGAAAATTTAAAATTCTCTGTATTTTTATGTATTTATATAACCTATGAATCAAGAATACATAATGTTAACATCTGTTCTTTTTGGTAGCATGTGTTTACATTGTCATATAATACAAACTGAGGTATTTTTAATTTACTAATAATATTGTGTGAGCTGACACTGTTGCCAACTTTTTGTTTTGTTTTGTTTTGTTTCTTTGTTCCTTTGTTTGAATTCTCTTGGCTTCCAAAGCACCATACTCTCCTTCTCTTACTCTTCTTCACCAGGGATCCAATTCAAGACTTCTTTACAGAGGGTTTTCTCCAGTCACCAATTACATTCTGACGATCTTCAGATTTTTTTTTTAAATTTTTATGAGTTCATTTGAGTAAAACTAATGACAATTGCTGGGAAGCAAAATCTCAACACATTGAGAAAATGTTCTGGGAAACAGCAGTTTTACTACTTATTTTTTACATCAGAATCAAAGGGGAAGACATAAAATTCATTGGTGACAGATTAGGGAGGTGGGAGCAAACAGAGTCGGGAAATTTCTGGGACTGGATAAATAGTGAAACAAACAGACATACTTCACCTCAGATTTCTGTTCATGAAAATGTTATCTTCTTTTAAAAGATTTGAAGATCTCGTAACACTCAACTCTTGTTTTTATTAATGTGGCTCCAAAGTTTATATCTGTTTTTTATTTTTTTATGTTTCTAAGTTCTGAATATGTCCAACTGACAATTGAAATTTCCACAAGGACTCTCCAAAACTATTTCTCTTCTTGGCATATCATCTCAGTTCATGACATAACCATCCATCGGGAAGCACAAACCAGAAAAGTTAGAACCATCCCTGGAAATCCTTCTGACTCATTCTTTGACAGTTCATGGACAAGACCTGTCAGATGTACTTCCACTCAGCTCTCTGACATCTCAGTTTGACTTTTCTTCCCATGGACCTCTGAACTCGTTGAGAGCAAGCACTCAACTTTGTCCCTAATTCTTGGCAGAGGCCATATGCACAATAATGGTTCTTTAATTAAAAGTTATCGAATATGAAAATCATTAGGTAAAAGAAGAGGTTTGTTTCTATAAGCTGAATTGGATACTATAATAGTCATGAAAATGTCTCTAAAGAAATTCATCCGGCTAATTATGTATTTAGCGATATAGATTCGATTTTATTTAGGTGCTATTTCCTCTCTCCACTCTACCCTCAGTCTGAACACTGTTTATTTTTAAGATTGTGGGATGGATCTTGTTCATTTGTTTGCTTGTTTTTAGTCACAGATGTGATAACTTTTGAAGTGACAAGCACCTCACAGGGGCAGTCACGTTCTTGTGGTCCACTATTAAATGGAACGACAGCCTTTGTCAACATTTTTGCCCTGTCTTTCGTAGTCTTTCTTTACTTCAGAATATTTTCATTATAACAATGTGTCGATTTTTATTAAATAAACAAAGTGTTTTTTCACATTTCAAACAGTTCATTGAAATGGACATGTGTGCCTTTTGAAAGGGGTGGGTAGGCATCTTTCCTGATTGTAAGGCAACTTACTTAGATGGCACTCAGAAGCTCTTCGCAGCTCTTTGAAGCTGAGGTTGAAAATCGACTCAGCATAAGGCTATGCTGAGGCTAATGTCTTCTGCATACACATCAAAAAGTTATTTCAACATTTATTGTAGGTTACTGAGCTCCTTGAAATCTATCCCCCGTGCCTCTTCTGTTTAACTTTTATCTCCACCGACAGAATTTGGCCTCACTAAACAGCATTTGCAGTCCTGTCCTGCCAGTTGTTGTTCAGACCTCACAGGCAGGATCAGTATGTCAAATATACCCTAACTAAAGCCCAGGCACTTCACCCCAGATTGTGAATTAATAAAATAAAAGTAACATGTTTTTGACAATAAAGTGAATAAATGCTGAATTGTCACATGTTCATAGAGAGGCAGAAAGAGATCCACATATTTAGTAAAGCCTCAGATGGTTTTATTGTTTTCAGAACAATTCTTTTTAATCAGCAAAATGTAATCTATGAAATGAGTATGCTGGAAAGAGTTACTTTTCTGACTCCAATAGATGGACCAAGCTATCAGGAAAACATAGTTTATTATTTTCCTACAAATATGACTGAATTAAAAGTGCCTATGCATGAGTTAAGAACAGGAAGCAGCAGGGACTTTACAAATCCTGAGGAATTGTTGATTGGTAAGGATGCATTTTGGGGTCCTATGGCATGATTCACCCCCATTGGACACTCTGTGATTGTACACATTGAAAAAATCTCTTTAAACCTTGGTTTTCTCACCTAAATAATGGGATACTTGGAATATCTACTTTTCATTTTTCACAGGTTGCTGACAATGTAAAGTAATAGAACATTAGTGAAAATATTTTAACAAGAAGACAGAATAACATAGTGAAAAAAAGTAAGTACTCTGGACTCAAGCTTCTTGGCTCAACCATCACACTCAGGGTGATCTAAGCAAGTGACATAACCTCCCTAGGAGTCAAGCTCATTGTGCGTAAATGTGCTTACCGTCAATGACGTGTGCAAAACGTCATTGATGCCATCGACTACAGTGTTTCATATCATGTATTCGGTCTGAAGTATGGTAAGCACTCTGGGGCTAGGCATTAATGTGAAGGCGATTTGTGCATGAGAGCCGCACCACCCCTGCCGGGCTAGGGCAGTGAGCCAAGCACAGGACTCCTTCCAATCGCTGTGCTCCTTTTATGATGTTAGCACCTCTGTGTGTCGATCTACTTTTTATACAATATTTTCTTGTATTAGAGTCATCTAGCCTGAGAATCAGGTTTGGGCGTCTGTGTATGGGAAAACTGTTAGAGCTTTTTCATATTTAGTTTGGGGTTCCTTAGGATCCTTGCCTATGAAGGAGCCCCAAAGAGGGTCCATCCTACATTAATGGAGTTTTATTTCAAGTTTTGAAGCCCCAAGCCCCAGCTAATAATAACAGATTATTCTGTCTTGTTTAGATTGTATATCGACCATCCTCAAATACAATACAGGAGGGGGTTCTGAAATGGATCTCATATATTCCTGAGTTCTCTAGGCAAAGGCACGATTAATATTTTCATTTAAAAATAACTAATTATTTGGGGTTCTGGAATCTCTTTAACTACCATGTGTATTTCTCTCTACTGAAACTCTCTCTTTTTTTCCTTCTAAACTGATTGTTTTCTGGTCAATTAGTATTTCACTTTCAGTATTCAAATGGAATGAAACTTCATACATGAAACAATTTTGAACACTGTACTTCCAATGTAGTTTTTGCATTAGGTTCCAGGAATAAGCCTGCCCATTACTACCTCATAACATTCCCCTCATGTTCCCTTAATTAAAGAATCCAGAATTTGTCTAGGAAGGCAACAACCCTGTCTAAAGTTGGCACTTCCCAGCCCTGCTTGCAGCATGTAGCCTGTCACTGCCTCCTGACAAGTGAGATCTAAGCAGAAACGTGTGACACTCATTTGCAAACAACGTTGGAGCTTCCTGAGTCATCAGTGAACAAGGGAAAACCTCCAAGACTGCAGTCAGCACTGGTAGGGTGAAACCGATGAGTAGAAGAGGGTTGATTTTCACAAAGCTGCTAAATCACCTTCCACTCCAGGTTGCTTGCTGTGAGAGAGAGATAAATGACTTTTTTACATAGAGGGTGGGGCAAAAGTAGGTTTACTGTTATTCACATGTAAAATAATGCAATAACTAATAAATAACATAAGAATAAACCCTGTTTTGCATTGGCCTCACCCTGAATAATGCTAGTGTGATACTGGGTACAACAGTCACAAGAGCTCAATTAAAAGTTTCCTTGTTCACTGTCGAGAAACTCCATATGGAGACTTTGAGGGTCATTCATACTCAAGCTTCTCAAACCTATTATAATTAATTTATTATTTAGATTGAGGCAGGATAGTAAAAAGCTAGGATAATTCCTGAAAAAGCAAGTAGAATAGGGAAACTGAAACACAAAAATCAAACAAGGCCAAACAGTCTGAGCAACTTACAGCCAGCTAGTAAATAACAAGAACTTATCTCCCTAACCAAGGACACTTGAAAGTGAATGGCTTGTACGTCTCCCTAACCAAAGAATACATAGCTTAAATCTCCCTGGCCTAGGGAATGAAGAACAAAGACCTAACTAATGCTATTTGAGCAAAGGACAAATGAAGTCAGGGAAACAAATAAAAACTTCATTAAATACTGGACAGACCCAAGATAAAAGTGAAGCACTGTAACAGACCAAAGAACATTCCAAAATCCCTTATGTGCTCATTTTGATGCATCAGCACATTAAAAATGCAACTAAAACTAATGAATGTTCTGCTAAAACTTTCCCCTAAAATTCTCATCCACAGAAGGAAGACGAAAAGCCCCCAGATGAAGGACGCAGCACAGGCTCACTCTAGAGCATGCCCATGCCCCTTCCTGGCTGTGCACTTTGTATTTCCTCCTAAACTCTAAGAGTCTCAAGGAGACTTGCGGCCAGGTGAGCAGTGGGCAGCAGCAGCTGGACTCAGGCACACCCCCTGACCCTGGATCCAAGGCCCCCTTTTCCTCTTACTTCCCAGATGAGCTAACAGCAGAATACTGCCTTGGCTCACTCCTTTCCTATAACTTGCCTAGGGAGCCTGCAGAATACTGTCCAAGCTCTCTCCTTTTACCTCTACTCTGTCTTTCCTTTAAGTCTTTTCTTTGTTTCACCGTACCCAGCCTTAATAAATGATTCTCAAAATCACCTCTATTAATGTTGTGAAATCTTTCCTGCATGAAGTCAAGAACCCACACACCACAGGTGGGTCTGAGGCCCACCTGCTCCCAGCCAGTGCCTGTCTGGTAGTCAGATGGTTTCATACTCCATGAATTTAGTTTACATTCAATTCTTGGCAGTAGGTGCTAGAGGGAGACAGTAACTAGACTTATCCTCTTCTGTTTGCATTCCGCCACTGTCAACAACATCACGGAAATGACTTCCTCATCCTGTGAAATTGGTTCTTCCCTCCCACATTTCATGAGTACTCCCAGAACCAGCCGCATGTACCACCTTGGGAGTAGGCAAAATTCTTGGGCACCTGTTTGTAGGGTAAGGGGTGTGAGAGGAACCATTCTAGCTATTTGTATTTTAATGAGCACCCCCCAAAGGTGAGTCAGAGGTTCACTCACCTTTGTACACTCAAATGCCCTGCCCACACAGCAATTACTTCATATTTTTATATAAATGTATTGCTGCTTAATATTTCCTATACTTTATTCTACTCAGTGTTATAAAAATCCTACAACTTGACTGTCTCTCAGGGGTTGCTCTAATCGTGGTCAAAAGCCATCTGGCTGTTTGCCTCTATGCTCTCTGGGGGGATATGATCCTGGGATTTCCCTCCTGGTCCTCCTTCACACTTCGAATTTCCTTCACTTGTCTCCTGTGATAACTCCTTTATTTCCTGAAACTTCATTTCATTGGAATACAAAATAAAGTGACTTCTTGAAAAATAATACATGCCTTGTATTTTTTTGAAATCTTGAATTTTTGGAAAGATCTAATTATACTTAGCACTTTATGATTATTTAACCAACTACTAAAACTCTAACTTAGATATATCTTCCAGTGGAAGTTTGAAAATGTTGTGCTCTATTTTCTGTTACAAAGGAATGCTGCTTTCAAAAGGGCCAATGTTATGTTCATTCTCATATTTTGTATGTAGCCTTTCTTGACATTTTTTGATAATTTTCTCTTTTTAATTTTCTCTGTTCTCTCACCCCCTCCACAAACATCTATTACCTTGAGCTTCACTTCTTTGATTGGGTTTTTGAAGTTTCTGTTCATACTGCCCATGTCTGTCATTACTAGAATTTTTTAAATTTTTATTAATTAATTAATGTATTACCTTCTGGGAGATTAATTTTGCTAAAATTCCAGCACTCTTACTGAATTTTGGGGTACATACTCAACTGTTTCCCTTAATGTTTCCATACAGTATCTCTTTGAATACTCCAAATTACAATGCCTCTGATTTGTGGAGATCTTTCTAAATCTTTTTATGGAAAGTAATGTGTTTTTTTTGTGTTTTGATGCTCCATATATTTTCTCATGATGGTTAGTTTACAATCTTATTTTCCATGTGCAATGTCTCCCATAAAAGTGACTAATTTTATTTCTTTTATATTTAATAACAGTTCACTAAAATAAAATCGATTCTCTGTTTCATGGGTGGGGGTCGTTAACTTCTTGTCTTCATCATGCATTAATGAATCACAAATATGATGTATTCATGGGAAATTGCTAAACATCAGTTCTTGGTCATTAATTCTTCCACCAAAAATATTCTAATCTCCAGTCTACGACCTGAATTATGGGATCCAAAAAGGTGAAGTCACTTGTTGCTCAGTCTCACCATTCAGTATGGAGATTTTGAATTAGTCCCATTGGTCTCACTTCAGCTGTGTCTGATGTTCCAAATTATAGATTTCCTCTTATGCATCTTTTATATATAGTAAACCTCTGTCATAAATTATTGTGGATGCGGGAAAATTGTCTCTCTAGTAGGGATTATTGAAGGGAATTATGGGAGCCTTATTTATTCACAAACATATATTTTAACCAGGTTTTCTCTTCTCAGCACCACAAATACTGAAACCTCAGTGGAATTTTTTATAACAATTTTGGAGCTTGTCTGGATTCTTGGCATTCAAATAAGTTTTTCAATGTCTTTCTCTTGTAGACAATTAAGTTTTAGCTTCCTCTACTCTGATAAATTAGCAGGAGTTACCTTCTTTTCATTTTTTATCTTCCATGTTTTCATTGATGTCTCCCATCTACTTTTGTCTTGTCTCCTATTTTCTTCATCCGTGTTAGTTTACATATTCTTTCATTGTTCAGAGTTTACTGTAATTTTAGAAAACAGGAAATAATTATATCTACTAAATACACCAAATATAGCCAAAAGTCAATGTTTTATTGTTTTTTTACATTTTAGTAGTTTTGTTATTAATTTTTAGTATATTGCATGGTATATCGTTCCACTTGTGATGGTAAGCTTTTGGCTGTACATTGAACCATAAACATATGGCATATAATAAAATTGTAACTTATTGGCCAAGTTGAAAAATAAAGTTGTATTTTATTGGTTAATTCTTGGTACCAGAAACCCTTACATACAAGTTTAGGCACCTGCTTTCTCAAAAAAGTCACTTTTTACTCCAAAAAGTCACTCCTAAACTTTTACTCCAAAAAGTTTCGGTAACTTGTATTATTTTTGTAAATCCATCAAAATGATACTTATTTTTGTCAGATCGGCAAGACATATAATTTTTTGGTGTGCTGTAGAATTTTAGTAATTAGCTGATGTGAGCCAGAGATGGAAAAAGTTGAAAACCGCTACTCTAAAAGTATGTACGGACCAGTGTGGGTGAACTACACAACGTCATTGGATCCCCAAATCCTCAAATATCCTATGTGACATTAATGTAAAAACTATGCTAATTCTGAGATAGTTATTTAATTTCAGGAGCTAAATGTCATGGGCATAAGTAACAAGTAAAGGATAAAGCATCTCTTGGATTATCCCTTTCAAATACCAATTGCCTACACAAGAATGCTGATGGAGCTGTGTGTCAGAGACTTGAAGGAAAGAAAGTAAAAATATTCCAAAATTTATGTTAATATATCTTCCTTGAATTCTTACTCTAATTAATTTATGAAAGTGCATAATTTGCTGAATTTGTTGTCTCTCAGAAAAATCAAGACATTAAACACAAACACCATTTCTGCTTCTTAGCTTCATCTCTATTTACAATTCAAGGTTGTTTTGGTTTTTAAACACTGGATTCCTTTATGTCAAATTACCTACTATATCCTTTGTTTCACTGCATAGTTTAAATCTCTGTTTTGTGTTTTTATTTGGCTGCATGTTCTACTATTAGTCCCTTAATATTGATAAAGGAGTAAAATCAAACATCTGTACTCAGATATTACTTTGCTTGTCCTTCATTGTATTCTAGTACCTGAAAAAATGGCTCCAATCAGAGAAATTGTCCTTGATCCTGATGAAATTATCTGTAATAACATCCCCCTGCGTTCAGTGTATACTGATTTTATTATGCTGTTTAATCTTCCTTTGTAACACCACTACACAGTGTTTGATATATTATACATTTATGCATATATTGCATGTATCTCTCTCACACACATGAATTGTAAGGGCAATTAGATCAGGAAATTTATTTTATAAATGATTTCATCTCTAAGGCTCAGAAGAATGTCTGATATGAAATAGATCACAATCAATGCTGGTTGAAATGATAAAGTGGAGGATTTGTCTCCCTCCCGTTTTACTCTAAAGTCTACTGAAACAGCAGAAAAGATATAAACAAGAGCAATAAATTCACAAGGAAAGATAACAGGAAAAAACCCACTAATGACTTTCTGAAAAATAATAGCATATAAGACAGAACTGATGTATAAAAATGAAGCAGAGAAGGTAGCAATTCAAAAAATATCACATACCAAAACCAAAGTGCCAAGCATAGCACATGCACAGGAGAATACAAATGTCAGACCATTTGTTTTTCTTGCTTTCTAAAAAATGCAAATTACAAATCAAAAGAGTAGAAAAATGTCCTGGGGCAAATACTAAGGTAAATATTAACTACTTCAAAAATAGTGCAATTGTGGAAATTCTTCTTAACAACAGAGTCTGAGCATATGTCTCTAGGCTAGAAAAATAAAGTAGAAACACCACTTTACTAGCAAAGTTAATTTCTGCCCCACAGTATGTTGGAATATGCTGGGCAAAGACATAAACAGCCTAAAGTTCTTCGAATTTCATATGTGTGGTGATAAAACAGAATAAAGATAAGGGAAATGTGTAGCCACGTAAAAGTATTCGAGAAATCTTCCTCCTACTTAAAGCTGCTATTATTTCAAATTAAAATAAACACAAAAGTATTTTTTAAAGCTAGAAAACCATTAAGGATATTTACTACAGCTTATTCATTTTTTTAAATAAAGAAGAACTATTTATATATTTTATATGACATTTCTGAACCTAAAATGTGACAGAGATTTCCAGTGCCAATCAGTAGAGGCACTTTGAAAACATGACTGATTTTTTTTTAAATGGGTAGAAAAGAATTTTCCATAGTAATAAAAACAACAGTCTTTTTAAAATATTTTTTTATTTTCAATTACACTTGACATGCAATATTACATCAGCTTCAGATGTGCAACCCACTGATCAGACACTTATGAAACTTATGAAGCGATCACCTGATATACCCAGTACCCATCTGACACACACATAGTTTGACGGTATCACTGACTATATTCACCATGTTATACTTTGCATCTCTGTGACTGTTTTGTAACTACAAATTAATGCTTCTTAGCGCCTTCAACTTTTTCACCATCTCCCTCCTCCCTTCCACCTGGCAACAATCAGGCTGTTCTCTGTTATCTATGAGTCTATATCTTGCCTGCTTGTTCATTTGCTTGGTTTTTTAGATTCCACACATAAGTGAAATATGGTATATGTCTTCGTCTGTATGATCTATTTCACTTGCACAATACCTTAGAGGTTTATCAGTGTTGTTGCAGATGGCAAGGTTTCATTCTTTCCTTTATTAATATTTTATTTAATAATTTTTGAGACAGGAGAAGGAAGGAGAGAGGGAAGAGAGAAAAATCAATCAGTTACTTCTTGAATGTGCCCTAGCCAGGGACCCCCTGAACCCACAACCCAGGCATGTGTCCTAACTGGTGACCAAACTGGTGACCCTTACTTTGCGGGATGACACACAACCAACTGAGCCACACCAGTGAGGGCTCATTCTTGTTTGTTTGTTTGTTTGTTTGTTAATGGCTGTCATATTTTATGGTACATCTGCATCTCTTCTTTGTTCATCCATATATTGATAGACACTCATGTTGCTTCCATGTGTTAGCTATTATAAATAACGCTGCAATGAACACATGGATGCATATGCCTTTTCAACTTAGTGTTTTCAGTTACTTCAGGTAAATACTCAGAAGTGGGATTGCTGGGTTGTTCTTTGTCTCTTGTTATAGCCTTTATTTGCTGTGGTGGCCGACCTGTGGCCTGTGGGTCACATGTGGCTCAGGATGGATATGAATGTGGCACAATACAAAATTGTAAATTTACTTAAAGCTTTATGAGATTTGTGTGTGTATGTGTGTGTGATTATATGTTGCAATGTATTTAATGTGTGGCCCAAGACAACTCTTCTTCTATTGTGGCCCAGAGATGCCAAAAGGTTGAACACCTCTGTGTATATAGTTTATTTTATCTGGTATGAATGTTGTTACCCTAGTTTTCTATTTGTTTGTTTCCATTTTTGAAATATTTTTTCCACCCCTTTACTCTCAGTCTGTGTGTGTGTCCTTTGATCTGAAATTAGTCTCTTACAGACAGCATATGTAAGGGTCTTGTTCTGTACCCATTCAGCCCCTGTATGGTCCTTATATTAGAACATTTGGTCCATTTACATTTAAAGTAATTGTTTATAGCTATGTAGCTATTGATATTTTATTACTCATATTTTTTATCATTCTTTTTTCTTCTTAAAGAAGACATTTTAACATTTATTATAATAATGGCTTAGTGGTGATGAACTTATTTAGCTTTTTCTTGGCGTAGGAGCTCTTTATCTGCCCTTCTATTCTAAATGATAGCTTTGCTGAGTAGAATCATCTTGGTTACATGCCCTTGCTTTTCATCACTTTGAATATTTTGTGTCAATCCCTGTGGCCTGCACAGTTTCTGCTGAAAAAACAGCTGACAATCTTATGGGAGCTTCCTTATAGGTCACTGACTACTCTCCTCTTGCTGATTTTTAAGATTCTCTCTATGCCTTTACATTTTGACATTTTAATTATGATGTATGTTTGTGTCAGCCTCTGTGGGCTCTTGTTTGGGACTCTCCGAGCTTCTTGGATTTGCATATCTATTTACTTCACCAGGTTAGGAAAGTTTTCTGTAATTATTTTCTCAAGTAAGATTTGAATTCCTTTCTCTCTCTCTCTTCCTACAGCACCCTCATGGTGCCAGTGTTGGAGCACTTGAAGATGTCTTAGAGGCTAGTTATCCTATCCTCATTTGGGGGTTTCATTTCTCTTTTTGCTCTTCTGATTAGCTATTTTCTGCTTTCTTATCTTCCAAACTTCTGATGTGATCCTCTGTTTCATCTTTGATACTGTTTATTCCCAATAATGTATTCTTCATTTTAGTTGTTGTATTCTTCATTTCTTACTGGTTGATTTTTATGTTTTCTTTCTCCATTTTTATGTTTCCTGTCTCTTTGTTGAAATTTTCACTAAGTTCCTTACTCTTCCCCCAAGTTACTTTAGCATCCCTGTAGCTAGCATTTCAAATTCTGAATCTGGTAGATTGCATGCCTTCACATTGTTTAGTTATTTTTCTGGAGATTTGTTCTTTTCTTTAATTTGGGACACTTTTTTGTGTCCTCATTTTGGCAGTCTCCCTGAGTTTGTTTCTGTGTATTAGGTAGATCTGCTAGTGTCCTGGTATTGGCAGAGTGGCCTTATATAGTAACTGTCCCTTAGAGCCCAGTAGCACAGCCTACCCAGTCATCCAAGATTTTCCCTCCAGATGTGCTCGCCATGTGGGTTGTGTACACTCTCCTGTTGTAGTTGAGCATTGATTGCTATTTGCATGCCCCTGGGCTGAAGGTCAGTGAGGACTGGCCACTACAATGGAGGAGTTGCTGTCCATGGATCAACCCCACAA
Source organism: Desmodus rotundus (assembly GCF_022682495.2). Lineage (NCBI taxonomy): Eukaryota > Metazoa > Chordata > Mammalia > Chiroptera > Phyllostomidae > Desmodus > Desmodus rotundus. The sequence continues at coordinate 112,936,360 of NC_071391.1, read as the reverse complement.
AGAAGAACTTGAATAAGGAGACTCTGGCATCTAATGAGTCCATCCTTTTAGTGTGTCACTGGTAGAGTCAGTTGGGTGGTGTTCTAACAGTCTGTGCTGGCTCTGGGGCAACCTGTGCATACAGACCAAGATCAACTGCTGCCTGTGCTCTGCCAGGGGCTACCTGGCATGAACTACAGACCAATGTGCAGATGGCTGCTACTTATGCTACAAACTGAAGCCAGCTGTTTCTATTGCCAGGCCTGGGGTCACATAGCAAGAAGAACTGGGCATGCCAAGAGACCAGATGCTACTTGTTTGGGATTTGTGAACCTTTGGGAGATTTTAGGAAGTTCACAGCATGAGCCAAGACAAGCTGTTTGTATGGAAAAGGCACTGGAATTGGCCTGGTGGCCCACAAGTTGGGTGGAACAGAATCTCAGGAATCACCATGGTAGGGCAAAGAATGATAGCCATATTGATGGAGACTCAGATCTGATGCCCCCCCCTGCTGGCTCTGTGTGAGGAGGGCTTGGAGGACAGAGATGACCAGTGTCCTCTGCCATCATCCCATATGTGATTGTCACCTTTGAGATGCTGCACCAGCCCTGGCACCTTTCAAGTTGCTGCCCCAGTGTTGGAGCTCAGAGAAAGTGAGTCTGAGTAAGCTCATTCATGGGCCCTTTAAGAAGAATGCCTGGAACTCCAGAACCCTCCACTTCACTCGGCCACAATCCCTACTGGTTTTTACTAGAAGTAAAACCCATTGGTTTTGCCAAAATTTATGGAGGCTTTCTTTCTGGCACTAGAACCCTTGGCTAGGAGACCTGGTATGGGGTTGGGAACCCAAGATATCCCTCCAATCCTTAACTGCCACTTGTGGGTGTGGGACAAGGGTGTTCCTTGTCTCTGCTCCCTCCTACCAGTCTCGTTGTAGCTTCTTCTTTATATTCTTAGCTGTAGGACTTCTGTTCAACTATATTTTGAGTTGTTGTGAATGCTGGTTGTCATTCAGTTCAGTTGTAATTTTGACGTAATGTGGGAGAATGCCAGCACTGCATTTACCTAAGGCACCTTCTTCAACAATAAACTCTAAATGTAACTTTTCATCCCTTCTGGGAACTATATGTTGAAAATATTATATATTTGAGTTGCTTTCATAACTTGATGGAAACCATATTTAGAATTAATAAAGCTTGTCCCTATATGTTTGATTGTGATTTCAATCAGCCATTACCACTTGAACAGAAAAATTCCTGACAATTATCATCTTTTCCATTCTGTCTTTTAAGAAATTTTTGAAATTACTCAGATTTGTAAACCATCACATATGTTTCAAAAGAAAGATTTAATGGCTAGATGCATCAACATTTTTAAAATAAGTAAAAAGGATGGAAAAGCAATTAATGACATATACAGAAAAATAATGTACCTTCTAACATTCTAAATTACTTTCAGCAGTAAGTAGAACTGTTAGTTTAGAGGTAATTGTTCCAGTTCAAATCAATACACTATTAAAATAATACACTTTCATACACTATTAAAATGATAATAAAAAATGAAAGGAAAGTCACCTTTGTACCTAAGGACAAAAAGAGAAGGAAAAAAGTTGTTTAAGCAATTCATCTAATTAAGTGATTCATACAGTCCTTTATTTGGTTGGTCCTTCATTAAATGACCTTTTCAAGGCTTCTGTGGAATCAGTGTGCAAGAATGTCACCTGAAAGGAGCAAATTAATTAAGAGATTTTAATGAGCATAACAGCCTGTTCATTTATCTAAGCAATGTTATACTCTCCTTTAATACAATGTTACAGCCAGAAAATTTGTTTTAAATTCATGAAGATGCATTTAACTCTATTTTATTGTTATTTTACATTTATTTCTGATATTATTGACTAAAATGTCAATTTTCAGAGGAAAGACATTCAAACATAAGGAAAAGTATGTATTCAAACATCACTAAGCCAGCATTTATATTGCACTTTATATTGGTTGAGGGAAAACAATATTATGACTTGAAACTAGCAATTGCAGTGACATCAGCAAGATGGCAGAATAGGTCTCTTGTTAGTATTCCCCTCACTGCAACAATAATTTTAGCCATCCACAGATACAAAAAGTGAATTTGTGGTGGCTTTGCGATCTAGGTAAGAAACTGTGAAACACCATTGGAGTCCAAGACCAAGAGGGCTGTTTAGAGAAGGCAGGCTGGGATCAGGCTACTGACCCACCGATCACCGCCCTGGCTAGACGCAGAAGTAGCTTCACACACTAGTGAACGCAACCACAGCCTTGTTTGGCCTTGGTCCTGCCTGCAGCACCACATACATCAAAGAACCTGGGAGGAACCATGTCCACCTATGACTCAGGGAACAGGCCCAACTTTAGTCTCAGCTGTGGACCTTGAAGGAGTCTCTGACCCAGCTGCAGGCCTCCTCAGCCATAATCTGGGGGACCCTCAGACTGTAGAATATGGTCTAAAACATACATTCTGAAATGGCCTTGTACCTGGCTCCCAGCCCCCCCCAGCTGCAGTCTGTAAACAGTCCCAGTAGCACAGGCACTTGGCAGGAGACATTCACATCTGCATCCCAGAGATCTTAAAATAGCCTTATATTCAGCTCCAGGCCCTCCCAGTTGCAGTCCATGAGCAGTCTTGTGGGCCTAGGGTCCTGCAAAGAGACAGGCCAATCCGTACCTTTTGAAGTAACCAGTCTGATTGAAGATCTAGAAATGCTCATGTGAATTGACCCCATCTCCACTTAGCCATGGTTCACAAGCAGTTCTGCTTTTCCAGAGACCCACCAGAAGAAATGCCTGTTCTTGACCCTGAAGGTAAGCCTGCCAGAAATAATCTGAGTGCATATTCTGAGAAAACCCTATAACTCAGTGCTCTAGACATGGTCAGAGGGCAGTTCTCCAAGGACCTGCTTGGAGACACACACATCTGGGCCCCTAAGTCAGGTCTGCAGACCTCAATCCCAGCTGGGGACACTGAAGCAGCTATGGGACTCGATTCCAGCCACTCTCAGCCACAGGTCAGTCCAATCCTGCATGCCCAGGAACTCACCAAGTGACCAAGCAGGAGACTTCCCAGAGGTCTGAGGAAAGTCGATACCCACATGCACACCTGGGAACAGACCCACTGTCTGCAGACCTAACTGTGGATATTGAACACTTATCCCAGCACCATCCTAATGAGCAAGCTCCTGAAGGCAGTCCCAGGGACCAGACAGGGTGCATACCCGTGCCAGTCTCTGGAACATGCCTGCCAATTGTGAACACCACTGCAGAGCCAGCAACAAACAGCCCATGAAATGGCTCCAGTTCAGCCCCACTTTAATTCCACAGGTAATCCCATCAGCCAGGGAAATGACCAAGTATCTTTCCTGACAAAACTGTCTTTAAAGACTGGGAGAGATGTTTACTCCTTCAAAGGCAAGGCTACATGAAACTACAACAGCAAAAATCAGCAAATATGACAGCACCAAAGGAAACTTATAAACTTCTAGTAACCACCACAAAGAAATGGAGATCTAAAAATTACCTAACAAAGATACAAAATAATCATCTTACAGAAACTCAATAAATTGTAATGGAACACAAAGAAATAACTGAAGAAAATCAGGAGACATACAAAGGGGCAGAAAGCTTATTTAAAGCTATGATAGCTCAAAACTTACCAAACCTTAAGAAACATATGGAGATCCAAGTACAGAAATCTCAAAGGACCCCTCGAAAAATTATCCCAAGGGACATTACTCTGAGATACATTACAATCAAAATGTTAAAGTTAAAAACAGAGAATTTGGAGGTAGCAACAGCCAACAACTCACTTCACAGAAAGAAAGCCCTCTCTCCAGCGTGTGGCTATTACTAGATTTTTCTACAGAAACTTCGAAGGCAAGAGGTAACCAGGAAGATATATTCAAAGTCTGGAAAAAAACTTACAATAAAAATACTGTAATAAGAAAACTCTTCTTCCTTCAAAAATAAAGGAGAGATCAAGACATTTCCAGACAAACAAAACCTAAGGGAATTCAGCACCACTGGACCTGCATAACAAGATATGCTGAGATTGAAATGAGAGGATGCTATGTGTCCACTTGAAAACATATAAAAATATAATACTCACTGGTAAAGGGAACTATATAGTCAAATTCAGAATATACTTATATTGTAATGGAGTATAAATCACTTTTTATCTCTAGTGAAAAAGTCATAAGACATTAGTATTAAAAATCACCACAGCTACAGCAATTTGTTAATGGATGCACAATAGAAACAGATGTAAGCCCTGCCAGTTTGCTCAGTTAGTTGGAGTGTCATCCCTAAAGCCAAAATGCTGGGGTTTCAATTCCAGGTCAGGGCACATGCCTAGGTTGCAAGTTTGGCCCCCGGCTGGGGCACGTATGGGAGAAAACCAGTGTTTCTCTCTCACATCAATGTTTCTCTCTCTTCTTCCTTCTTCTTTCTCTAAAATCAATAAACATAGTTCAAAATATTTTTAAAAAGATGTAAAATGTGACACAAATAACATAAAATGTAAGGGAAAGGTAAGTCAAGGTATAGATATGTGTATGTAATTAGAGATAAGTTGTTATCAAACTAAATAAGGCTATTCATATCTATAATATGTTTTATGTAAACCTCCTGATAAAAAGAATGAAAAATCTCCAGTACATATGCAAAAGATGTAGCAAAATAAATTAAAGCATATCAATCAAAATGACCAAGTAACTAACCACATAAATAAATAAAAAAGGAAGACAGCAAGCAAAAATGAACAAAGAAGCTGAAAAGCAGTAAAAAATAATTTAATAAGGGAAATTAACAAAGTGAAAGTCTCAATAGTTACTTTAAATGTAAATATATACATAGAGTTTTTTGGAAAAAAAAACAATGTATAACAATATTATGTCTATAGGAGACTCAATTTAGCTTTAAGGACCCCTATGGGTTGAAAGTGAAGAAATAGAAAAAGTTGTTTCATATAATTATAATCAAAAGAGAGTATGAAAGGTTTTACTTATATCAGATAAAAAACAATTTATAGTCAAAATTGGTCACAAGAAACAAAGGAGATCACTATAAATTGATATAGGTGTATATGTAACCAATATTGGAGCATCTATTTATTTAAAACAAATATTAAGAGAGTTAAATGGAAAGATAGACAGAAATACAATAAAATAGGAACATCAATACTTCACTTTCAACATTGGATAGATCACTGAGACAGAAAATTAGTGAGGAAACACTGAATTTAAAAACACTATTTATCAAAAGAACCTAACAAATATATATAAAACATTTCATCCAATAACACCAAAACACATATTCTTCTCAAACACACACCATTTGATTCCCATAATACATAGTATTTTGGACCACAAAGCAAGTTTTAAGAAATTTAAGGGTGGAGAATTTTTATGAAGTATTTTTTTCTGACCACAATTCAAACAGACTTTTATAAAACTAGAAGTCAGTAACAGCAGGGAGATTATATTCATAAATATGTGGAAATTAAACTCATTTCAAAAAACCAATATAAAAACAAAAAGGAAACCAAAATGTATATTAAGCAGATAATATGTTAATTAAATCTCAATAAACCAGGAAAATAAAGGAAAAATAATCATTACTGAGCACACCCACATGATACTCATAAAACCAAACTAAAATTTGTATCATGAGATAAAGAACATGGAAGCACAATATGCCAGAATTTATGGGATACAGCAAAAGCAAATGTTAGAGAAAACTTTATAGGGATAAATATTTACCATAAGAAAAGAGGAATAACTCAAAAAAAACCCCCTGAATTTCTACTCCAAGAAACTACAAAAAGAATAACAAATTAAACCTAAAGTTAGCAGGATAATAAAATTTTAAAAATAGAGTTGAAATTAATTAAATAGCATAAAGAAAGAAAATAAAAAGAAAAGTTTGGTTTTTGAGAAAATAAACAGAATTGGCAAAACTTTTGCCACAAAAAGAATGAGATGTCAAATAAAATTATAAGTGGAAAGGAGGCATTACAATCGATACTACAGAAATACAAAAATCATTATAAACTTCTCTGAAAAATTATATACCAACAAATCAGGTAGCCTAGAAGAAATAGAAAAATGTCGAGAAAGATATATCCTACTGGGACTAAATTATAAGAAAGAGAATATCTGAGCAGACCAATATAATTAAAGAGACTGAAGCAGTAATAAAAATATACCAAAAACAATAACAAAAATATTCAGAACTTGATGGCTTCAGTGGTGAGTTCCACTGAATATTTAAAGAATTAATACCAATTGCTTCTCAAACTCTTCCAAAATATTTGAAGACAAAACACTTTTGAACTCATTTTAGAAGCCAGCGTTACTCACCTATGAAAGCAAATGATGACACTAGAAGTAAATCACAGGACCATAACCCTGATGCAAATAGATGCAAAAAGCCCCAACAAACACTAGCAAACCGAATTGAACAGCTCTTTAAAAGGATCATACACAATGACCAAGTGGTATTTAATGTTGGAATGGATAGTTCAACATACACAAATCATAATAGAATGAAAGAAAAAAATCATGATCATCTCAATAAATACAGAAAAGGAACTTGACAAAATCTGCCCTCTCTCATGATAAAAACTTAAAACAAATTGTGTATATAAGAAACATACCTCCAAATATTGAAGGCCATATGTCATAAGCCAATAGCTAAAATTATGTTTGTTGGAAAAAGTTAAAAATATAAAAGTGTTCCCCTAAGATCAAGATCTCATAAATAAAGCCATACATATATGTTGAACCAATCTACATAAGGGTCCCAAGAATACACAATGAGGAAAGTGTTCTCTTGTCAATAAATGGCGTTTTTAAAACTGGATATCCACAAGAAAAAAAATAAAATAAAATTGGACCTTTATACTGTACACAAGAATTAAATCAAAATGGATTAAAGTCTTACACTTAGCCCTGGCTGGTGTGGCTCAATGGATTGAGAAGTGGCCTGTGAACCAAAGGGTCACCAGTTCGATTCCCAGTCAGGGCATATGCCTGGGTTGCCAGCGAGATCCACAGTAGAGGGCACGTGAGAGGCAACCACATGTTGACGTTTCTCTCCCTTTGTTTCTCTCTCCCTTCCCCTCTGTCTAAAAATAAATAAATAAAATCTTTTTAAAAAGACTTATGCATAAATGAATCCATACAAGTCCTTGAAGAAAACACAATTTCAATAATAACAAATATTATTTGATAAAATTCAAATCCATGTCATAATAATATAAAACTCTCAACGAAATGGGTATAGAAGGAACATACCTTAATATAATAATTAGCTCACATAACTGTGAGGGCTGAAAAGTCTGAGGTTTGTAGGGGAGAGCAGGCTGGAAACTCGGGCAGCGTTTCTATGTCATTATTCATAGTGGCCCAGTCATGGAGACAGCTGTAATGTCCTTCAGAAGGTGATTGGATAAAGGAGACGTGGTAAATATATGCAATAGGATACTGCACAGTCATAAGAAAGAAAGAAAATACTGCCATTTGTGACAACATGAATGCACCTTGAGAATATCATACTAAGCAAAGTAAGTAAGACAAAAAAGTTAAGAAGCACACGATATCACTGATATGTGAGATATAAAAGTGAAAGCAACAAATGAACAAAGAAAAAAAGACACAAAAATTCATGGAAACAGAAAACAGTATGGTGGTTACCAGAAGGAAGTGAGATGGGGGTGGGAGGTAGTAAAGGGTAAAGAGGGTCAGATATATGGTGATAGAAGATTTGACTTTTAGTGGTGGACACGAAGTGCCATATACCAGTGATGTATCATGGAGTTGTGCACTTGAAACCTATGTAATCTTATTAACCATCGTCACCCCGATAAAAAAAAAAATCTTGAGGGAAAAATCTCTCTCCAGGAAACTTTAGCTTTCTCTTAAGGCTTCCAACTGAGTGTAGAAGGTCCATCTACGTTATCAACTTTACTTAAAGTTAGCAAATGTTAATCACATCTCTGTAATACCTTCACAAATATATCTAGACTGGTATTTGACCAAATAAGTAGGCACTCTAACTTTGCCAAGTTGACACATGAAATTAACTATCACGGTTACTGTCCTCTGTCTGAGTTTTCTCTTCCAGCATGTGGCCTGGGAATTGCTTCTTAACAGTAATTTGATGAACATTTTAGTACCACTTGTTTTTACCTTTCTCTCAAGAATTAGAGTTCTGTGTTGCCTGTTATCTAAAGTCTAAAAAATACTATTTCATAGTTCTGTATTCTAGCTGTGTAAGGTGGATAAATAGATTCTTGTTCTTTCTTTAAGTTTGCCTTTTCATTGTTACTTCCATGCATTTGTTTTTTCATTTAAAAAAAAAATACGTCACTAAAGAAACTACAGGTGTAAATATTCATGTAATTGCTGGTGGTGAGAACAGCACCAGGTGTTAGAGCAGAGAGCTCAGACCAGACCTTGGTTCAGCAACCTTGGTGCTGGAGTGCTGGCTAGAAAAGAATTCAGAGTCAATACTCAAACTATAAGAGGAAGTTTATTTAGAAGGCCACAGAGGTAGAAGAAGTAAACAGTCAAAAGAAGGGCCCTTGAGAAAGGTAAAAGGAACACGCCAAGGGAGAAGAAGAGGATGAAGGGAAAGGCTCAGGCTTGCTCCCAGGAGGGAGAACCCCTGAGTCCTCTGTGCTAAGGGCTTTTAAGGGTGGGGATTTTAGGAAATGTCCCAGGAGAGAGTCTCAATAGAATATTCATCAGCTTTCCAGGTGTGTCCTTTCAGTGCCATGGTCTCCCCTATTTGCTCGGTGACAGGCACAGGGTCATTAGTCAAGGTGGCTTGTCCTGAGGTCAGCTCTGGTATTTCTTATGGGGTTTTGCTGCTTTTCTGCACCTGAAGCTGAAAAACAATTGAGGCCTAGACGTTTTTGATGTGGATCAGAACCTCATTTTCCTGGGAGCTCAATGCTTAAGGGCTATTCTCCAGCCCCCTTGTTCGTTCCCCCTCCAACGGAGTCTAACAGGCATGACAAGCAACATGCCAGGGTGGGGAAAGGTCAGAGGAGGGTCTGAACTGCATGACCACTGATAGAAAAGTTCAGGGGGTGGAAACTGCATGACCAGTGATATGCTAGGGGAGGCGAGGTTACCCTGGGGCAGAGATCCTTGCTTCCCAGTTTTACCTGTTGCTACACACCCGGGACTTTCCACCCTGGTGACCTTCTCTGCCAGGCAGATCATCCTCACTCTGCCCGTGTTTGACTAATTGCCTCCCACATAAACATTAAAACTTGGAATAACTGGATAAATATACATATTAAAATGAGTCCATAAATCCATTTGGGATACAGAGAATTAAATCTGTGGGATTTTTTTTTTATGTAAATAATTCTCTCAGGAAAAAAAAGAGAGAAAGAAAAACAGAGGAAAGTGTGAAAAGTTTCCATCTTCACAAAACATCTCTCTGTTGATATAATTTAACTTTCCAAAAATATCATAAACTATTTTCAACAAAATTTGAGTATTTTCCAAGAGAAAATAATTTACATAACACCGTAACCTTGACTGGTGTGGCTCAGTTGGCTGGGCATCGTATCACAAAGTGCAAGGTCACTGGTTCCATTGCCTGTCGGGGCACATGTCTAGGCTGTGGTTCAGTCCCTGGCTGGGGCGCTTCCCTGCAAGAGGCAACTGATGTTTCTCTCGCAGATCAATGTTTCTCTCTGTTTCTTTCTCCCTCCCTTCCCTTCTCTCTAAAAGTAAGTAAATACAATCTTTAAAAAAAGAGACACACAATTGCATAACTCATGATTTTTTGAGGGGCTTTAACACTGGTCAAAAAGTTAATATGTGTGATTTCCATTCAGAAAGAAAATATGTTTTAGTGAAAAAAAATTTTAAATTCTGTATCCAATGGCATTATTTTGCATTCCCTAATTCACTGGCACACAATCTGTAAGAACAGTTACTGATGGATGCATAGTAAATATTTGGCTTTATAGTCAGGTTAAGCCTCTGTTATGCAAAATACAGCACAGTTCCTGGCATAGGAGTGGCAAATAAATGAGGTCGATGTGTTTGATGGATGATTTTGTACTCTTTATCTGTGGAACTCCATTATACTGGGGGGGGGGGGCAGGTGGAATTTCCATTTAATTAAAGACTACATTGTGAACTATTATGTTGACTTTAATAGATGATTGAAGTTAGTGCTGTTGGAGTATTAGATTAGTTATATATTAAGTAGAAAGGTGTCACCATGCAGATAAACACGCAATCAAATTTATTCAGAGAACAGTTAGTTATCACTCCTCCATTTTGTAATTTCAGTGTTAACTAAAATCTCAGATAATTTTTATGTGAACAAATTGTTTCTCATGTTTTGTACAAAAGTGAGGAAATGCTTAAATATTTTATATTCATGTGGATGCAATTTTCAGAAAAGAGGCATTCACTCTTCTAAAACAGTGGAAAAGGTACAGAAAAAGTGACATCACAAATAGCTTTTCATTATCTGACAGTTCCGAAGATCATTTCCATTATGTGAAGTGAATTGCTCACAGGGCATATTTCCAAAATATATTCAGTGTCTTGAATATGCTGAAATTATTATGTTAGCCCGAATATCATGATTTTAATATTGAAGATTTCTGATTAGAGCAAGCCATGCTGAAAGCTATTTGCTGGCTGAATTTATACTTTTCCTGACACATAAAGATATCTTTGCTGGCTGAGAAAGACACCGAATATGTATTTGGCAAATTTTAAGGAACGTTCATACGCCATAACAACAGGTGAGTAAGTGGTCTTCTGTGCTGACTAAAACAAGGCAGTAATAGGGATCGCGATCGTGCTACCTCTCAAACAGTGACGGTGTCCATGCTGTGCCTCCCCTCACCTCAGGTATTGAATGTGATGTAGTAACAGACTCATCTTTTCGAAGGGCAGAAATTTCTCTGCAATGTGAAATGCATCTTACATTCTGCCTTTGTGTTTAGTCTAAAAATCAAGAACTATCAAGCATATATATATTCATGCTGGTGTAATGTGGAACTAGGGTTGTGCAATTATTATTTAAAAATGACTAAGAGAAGAAAACAAATAGATGTCAAAGTAAACCAAGACTTTAAACAATCCATAATTATTAACACATATCCCTTCTGCTATATAGAATATTTTTCTTTTTTTTTAAATACTCACCCTAGGATATTATTTATTATTCATTTTTTAATGGCTGTTCAGTTACAGTGGTCCCAAATTTTCCCCAAGTGCTCCCCCTGTCCCACCCACTACATAGTCAATCCATACTGCCCATGACTCCTCTATTCATGTTCCTTAACTTGACAATTCCCCTTCTTTCTCCCATTATGCCCCTCCCCTCCCCTCTGATCACTGTCCGTTTTTTCTTTATTTCCATGTTTCTGGTTCTATTTTTCTCCTTTGTTTTGTTGATTAGGTTCCACTTATAAGTGAAATCATATGGTATTTGTCTTTCACCACCTGGCTTACTTCACTTAGAATAATACTCTGTAGTTCCATCCCTGCTGTTGTGATGTGTAAGACTTCCTTTTCTCTTTCTGCTGAGTAGTATTCCATTGTGTAAATGAACCAGTTTTTTGATCACTTCATTTACTGTCGGGCACTTAGGTTGTTCCCAGCACTTGGCTATTGTAAATAATGCTGCTGTGAACATTGGGGTGCATAGGTTCTTTTGAATTGGTGGTTTAGGATTCTTAGGGTATAATCCCAGCAGTGGGATCACTGGATCAAATGGAAGTTCCATCTTTAGTTTTGTGAGGAAAATCCATACTGTTTTCCACAGTAGCTTCACTACGTTGATTTGTTAATGATGGTCATTCTGACTAATGTGAAGTTGTAACTCATTGTGGTTTTAATTTGCATCTCTCTGATGGCTAGTGGTGCTGAGTATCTTTCATATGTCTCTGGGCCCTCTGTATGTCCTCCTTGGAGAAGTGTCTGTTCAGGTCCTTTGCCCATTTCTTAATTGGATTGTTTGTCTTCCTGATGTGGAGTCTTGTGAGTTCTTTATATATTTTGGAGATCAAGCCCTTGTCTGAGGTATCATTGGCAAATATGTTTTCCCATATAGTTTGTTCCCTTTTTGTTTTGCTGGTGTTTTCCTTAGCTGTGCATAAGCTTTTTAATTTGATGTAGCCCAATTTGTGTATTCTTTCTTTTATATCCCTTGCCATACGGGATGTATCAGTGAAAACATTGCTACATGGGATATCTAAAATTTTCCTGTCTATGTTTTTCTCCTGGACTTTTATGGTGTTGTGTCTTATGTTTAAGTTTCCTTTATGCATTCTGAGTTTATTCTGATGTATCATATAAGCTGGTAGTATAGTTTAATTTTTTGCATGTACTTATCCAGATCTCCTAGCACTATATACTGGAGAGGCTATTTTTACTCCAATTTTTTGTTCCTGCCCCATTTGTCAAATATTAATTGGTCATAGTAACATGGATTTATTTATGAGCTCTCTATTATGTTCCATTGGTCTATGTGTCTGTTCTTATTCTATGTGTCTCTTTTACAGCGGCCTTATAATATAGTTTTATATCATGTATTGTGTTCCTCCTACTTTGTTCTTCTTTTTCAAAATTGCTGAGGCTATTCAGGGTCATTTATGGTCCTATATAAATTTTTGAAATATTTGTTCTACATCTGTGAAATATGTCATTGGTATTATGATAGGTAATGTATTGAATCTATAGATTACTTTGGGTAGTATGGGGATTTTAATGATGTTAATTCTTCCAATCCATGAACATGGCATATGCTTCCATTAATTTGTCTTCCTTAATTTCTTTCTTCAGAGTTCTTTAGTTTTCTGAATATGGATATTTTACCTCATTGATTAAGTTTATTCCTAAATATTTTATTTTTCTTGTTGTTATAGTAATTTTTTTTCCTAATTTCTGTTTCTGATATTTCATTGTTAGTGTACAAAAATGTCTTCAATTTCTGAATGTTGACTTCATATCCCTCCATTATGCCAAATTCATTTTTCAGGTCAAGTAGGTTTTTATTGTGAATTCTGTATGCTTTTCTATGTACACTATCAAGTCATCTGCAAACAATGATAGTTTTCTTCCTCTTTTTCAGTTTGGATGCCTTTTATTTTTTTTCTTGTTTGATTGCTGCGGCTCGAACTTCCAATAATATGTTGAATAGAAGTGATGAGAGCAGACAAACTTGTCTTGTGCCTGATCTTTGGGGAAAAACTTTTAATTTTTGCCGGTTGAGTATGATGTTGGCTATAGGTTATTATTGATTTTAAAGAGAGAGGAAAAGAGAGAGAGAGTGAGAGCAAAAATCAATGTGAGAGAGGAACATCGATCTGTTGCCTCTGGTACACTCCCCAATTATGGATCAAACCCACAACCTAGAAATGTGCCTTGACCAGGAATTGAACTTGTATTCTTTTGCTGTGTGGATCATACTTCAACTAACTGAGCCACCCTGCTAGGGCAGAATATTTTTTCTTATTAGTATGTACATATTTGCTTATAAAATCTATAAATAAGAATATAGAATTGGATTTCCATGTTTCCCTCATCAACAATTTATGAACAAATAAACTTCAAATAAGGCAGAATGCTACTACTTGACAAAAAATCCCACAGTATAGGTCAGGCAGGGAAGAGGGTAGCTTTCTTTGTCTTTCTACGATTTTGCATTCCTCTCCCTAACTAGCTTACCACATAAGACACAAAGACGTATAATCAGAGAGAGCTTTCTATGAAGTCTTACAAACTTTTCAATACAAATGATAAAAAAACTACTCATTACAAATATGTACTCAATCTCTCTGCTTCTCTGAATAGGAAGTTTCCATTCTGACTGAACATTTATAATACAACAATTTCAGCAAATATGTGAATTAGAGATAAATTTGGTTTAAAAATGACAATAACAAATATAAAACAGAGTTATGAAATTTCAAAATTATTGCTTCAGGTAACTTCTTCTAAGTAAGTAATTTTTGATTAATGTGTATTTTGATACATATGTGTGCTGTAAGATTATTTTTTCTCTTCAAAATATAATTATTGTTAGTGTACCTTTGCAGTCTAAATGTGACATGTTTAATTATATTTTTAATGTTTTAATATGGCCATATTTCTCCTTCTGTAAGTGTGAGAACTATAAGTTTTGACAAATGTTTAAGAGTTGAAAATAATTAGTTTCCTATAATAATTTAAATTGTGACATAAGATGATTTTTAGCAATGATAATGCCTGTATTCCTATTCTTTCAAGCATATAGGTTTTTGTATGTATGGGCTGTTTTGCTCAGAGTTTCTAAGGACACATAATAAAATCATTAAATAAAACAAAATCTGAGGAAATGCATTCGCAGTTCGCACTAGGAAGTTAATTTGTGTCATAAGTCTTGGTTATGTTTAGGGTGCAGATCAAATTTCTATTTTAGATTTTTCTGTTCATTTAAAGACAAGCTTGTATTCAGCCAAAAATAAAGGAATGATGTTGTATCACAGTATCTTTGTACCACACAAGTTAAATAAATCAAAAATAGAATACAAAAAAAGAAGCAGAAATACAATAGTAATATTTAAAATTGATGGTGTAATGTTTGCAAAATTATATGCTGAAGATAGAAAAAACATGAGAGCACTCAGAGTTGTTCTTAATACAACCCTAAACCTAATTCCTTCTCTCAAAGCAGTAATAAGAAAATAAAGTAGACAATTATTTTTAAATAGCCACTAGTTTATAGAAGAAGCAGAGTAAAAACATGAGAATGACTACAGCTGACTCCTAGACAGAGACACGCAACAGTAGGTGTATGTGGGACTGAATCTGCGTACACGAAACAGGAAAATGATTCTGGGTTTCTTAGAGGTAAAAGGTGACAGGGTGGACGTGCTAAAGGGAATTGGCATCTGGCCAACAACTTTAAACTATCGTTTGAAAGTAAAGATAAAATAATAACGTTACTTTGTATATGCTATGACTCATGTACCTTTTATGATTTTTTAAAAGTTATTTGAGTAAAAACAGAAGTAAAGACTTAATACAGGGGGAAAATTTGTCTAACATAATAATAAAAATGAAATCAGATATTCAGTAAAAAAGTTGTTTGAAAATATGATAGCTTCAATTAAAAAAGCTATAACATTTTTGAAAGAGCAATCTTTCAGAAATTAAAATTAAAGAACACAGACACATAAATGAAAATTAGAAGTTCAATATAGGAGTCCCAATGAACAGAGCACCATTAAGACAGAACAGAATAAACAGATGGGTAGAATTTTAAATAAATACATATGCATATATTGATTTTTAAAAAATATATATATATATAACCTCCAAAAAACTTATCAGGAGTGATAATCATTAGTTCTCATATTGGAAAAGCCTCCAAAACACTTGGCTTAATAAGAATATAGGATTTACACCAAGCTTATTGCTAAAAGTTTAGCATGCTGAGGGATAAATAGATTTTAAAATTTTGAGTTAAAAACATGTAAAGGATATTAAACAGTGTTGCAATGGTTTTCTAATTAGCATTACTGGAAAGTTTTGATTTGCTTTTTTAAGGGACTGATTCCAATATTTTCCTCTCTAATTCTACCACCATTTGTTGGAAGCAAAAGCTTGTGGCCTGTGCCAGGCACCAGGATGCCACAGACTGCACTTTATCACTTTCCTGTCATCTCCCCACCAGGAAGACAATCGTGTAAGGTATTCATTTCTTTGGGAATTCTGTACCCTAGTGTCTCAGAGAAAGTGTTGAAATGTCACTCCTCCTCTGATTCTACATGTAATATCCCTGCATGGGCCGCTGGCCTGAGGAAGCACACACTTCGTTATGTTTGGGTCTTCTGCACACCGCCTGTATCATGTACACTTGCTCAAGTGCTATTTAAATGGGTATCACCACCCTTGCTCCAGACTAAGGAAGAATAAGCGGTGATTTGGGGAGGAAAAGGAAGAGGACTGATATCTCTTTTCCAGTTTAGAATTTTCTTCATCACACTACGTTCCATGAACACATGGGTTATCATGTCTCTCTTCTTCTTAATTGAAAACATGGTCGTTAGGGTCGTATGCCCTACTTCTTGCATGGCACTTCTCTGAGAATGTATGGATCAGTATATTAAGTCATTCTGTCAGTTGGAGGTGTTCTCCTTCAGTACAGACAAATTTGACAGCCAGCTGACCACGGATTTTTTCATTCCCTTCTGTGATGTTTAAATGAGACTGCACACCCCGTGTGCATTGTTGAATGAAGAGGCAGGACAACACACACTAGTAAATGAGGCTATGGTCCTTGTGTCTCAGAGTCTCCCAACTTACTACAATTATATATGTAGATAATGGCCTATATTAAAATCAGGTCATACATACCATTCACCTTTCCTCCTAATAAACTCAATGCATGGTACTGGGAAGTATGTACGGCATGTCCACGTCTGCTGTTAATATATGCATTCAGAATGGCTTGCAGAATGGTATATTCACAACCCGAGCCTTGTGTTAAAGAAGGTGTCTCATTACACAGCAAACAAAAACCAGCTTTTAAAAGAACTACCAGGCATAGTTCAGTTTCATTGTTCAGTTTCAGGGATGGAAGCCTACTCCCCTGGGAATTCCATGCCTTCATTTTATATCACCATTCTTGAAAGAAATATTTCTATTTTGTCAAGGAGTAGTCCAATGTAGGGAGCCAGTTTGTTTTAAGTCTGCAAATGTGACTCAGCCCTGTATGGAAAACCTGCAGGAGCGAAGTGGTGGGCGGGAACCAGACCCTCAAACTGTGTTTTCCTGTGGGAATCAGACCTAGAAAATGCACCCAGACTGTTACGGCTTGCTCTTGCTAAAACTCCCTCACCCTGGTCTGAAACAGTAGATGTTTATTGCCTATCTTCAAGGTCATTTCCAAAGCCTGTGTGAATTTTCTAAAGGATGGAGCTAATCAGCTCGCTACCTTCCCTTCTGCATTTCTTATTTTCATTTTCTTGATTGTACCTAATATGTAGACAATAACATTCTATGTAATAGATAATAAATCCTTCTTTGATGTAAGACCCGAGAAAAACAATAAAAGCCTGTCCAGGCAAGGGTCAGTACACTCTCCCCTTGAGAGAGTGGCCACAGGACTCTCATCTTAAGAGAGTACCCATACCATCCCTTTTTCTCCACAGGACTGCTATAGTCTGTGTGCATTTGTTTTCGTCTTCAGTCACAACACGCAGACTCTGCTGGCCAGAGTCTGCCACAGTCCAATAGATAAAGAAAAGTTGAGTTCTATCTTAAAAAATAATTCGGGATGGTCTATCTGATTTTAATATAAACACATTCCCTGTACATACTGATATCACAAATTATAGAACTGCTATTGGAGTCCACCAATGCTAAGTTTAGCCAGTGAATTTGCTTTTTAATGTAAAATAACTTTCTGGTTACCCAGTTAAGCACATCCTACTAAACTCTAGTTTCCATCTTAAATCTCCACACTTTGTCTAGACTTACCAAACATGAATATAGAAGACAAAAGTCTCTATAGTTCAAATAAATGGCCAGAGGAGCCAAAATTCCCCATCAGAAACGTCAAAGCATGTTAGGGATTTTGGTTGGATACAAAACAGAAAAGTTGAGTCTGTCACACCAAGCGGAGGTTAATCGATATGGGTATATTTTTCATGCTTAACTACTCATGTATATAATATAAAGTACAGTTGTAGAAATCATACTTTAAATAGATAAAAGTCACTTGCATTATTTTCAAGAAATTCCTAGGGGTTCGTTTGTTCTTGTTCTACTCTACTTTTTTCATGACTCCATGTCTGCTTTATGCTGTATCTTTCTGCCAACATATCTTGGCTCTACCTACTTGCATGTTACAATTTGGATCTGGTTAAATGGTTTAGACATCCAGTGGTGTATGTAGGGAAGAAGTGTTTTCTGACAAGAACTTCCATAATCTTGATGCAGCCAAGGAAAATGTCATTATCCTAATCATGCCTAGAAAATTCTGACAAGTTCTGTGTGGATATTAGGCCCCCAGAACTTATTCATCTTATACCTGAAAGTTTATCTCCTTTGTACAATATCCACATTTCCTTCACCCCTCCCCAGTTCCTGGCAACCTCCATTTTATTGTGCTTGGCTTTTTTAGATTTCAAATATAAGTGAGATCATCCAGTTTTTGTTTTCTATCTAGCTTATTTCAATTAGCATAGCATCTTCCAGGGTCATTCATGTTTATTGAGAAACATAGCTGAATAAAAGGGATTATTCTCAAATCTTTGGCACTGGAATACCATATTTCTTTGTATACTTTGTTTTCTCTCATTGTGCTTCTTTTCATAAAATATGGTCATTAATCCAAAAAGCTGATAATCACCCATAGGCTAGCAAATTGGAAAATCATGTATCTTGTATCTTGTTCTTTCTTTCTTTCTTTCTTTCTTTCTTTCTTTCTTTCTTTCTTTCTTTCTTTCTTTCTTTTATAGATTTTATTGATTTATTTTTAGTGAGAGGGGAAGGGAGGGAGAAAGAGAGGGTGAGAAACATCAATGTGAGGTTGCCTCTCTTGTGCCCCCTACTGGGGGCCTGGCCTTCAACCCAGTCATGTTCCCTGACTGGAAATTGAACCGGTGATCCTTTGGTTCTCAGGCCTGCACTCAATCCAGTGAGCCACACCAGCCAAGGCTGTATCTTGTTCTTTCAAAACACATATTGAATCCTTCCATTTCTTTCAACCTGCACATCTACTTTGCTTAAAATTCCTGGAGGGCACTTTCCTCAAATTTTCTATTATGATCCCTTTTATTTACTATATTAAAACCTACATGGACCTCCTCCTTGTTTCTTAAGCATGCTTAACTGTATAAGACACTGCTGAAATATTTTTAATGTAGTTCTCTCATTTTGAGTTCCCACCAACAATGTATGAAAATTAAATGAAATAAGCTAGGCAGTGAAAGACAAATACCATATGATCTCACCTCTAAATGGAAACAAATAAACAAAACAAACAAATGAGCAAAATAGAACCAGAGACTTGAAAATAAAGACCAAACTAACAGTGACCAGAGGGGAGGAGGTAGGGGGATAATGGGGTATAGAAGGGGAAAGCGAAAACCAAAGAACATGAATAGAGGACTCATGGGCATGGGCAATCTGGGGGATTGACTGTGGAAGTAGTGGGCACAGAGTAGGGACGAGCAATGGAGAAAAGATGGGAAAACTATAACAGAACAACAATAAAAAAAGAAAATTTCAATAGTTCTTCAACCTTGCTAACACTTGACATTATCAGGTTTTTGCTTGTGTGTTTGTCTTAATCCATTCTAACAGGTGGGTAGTGATATCTCATTGTGATTGAATCATTTCCCTATGGATTAATGATATTGAGTGTACTAAATATGTTAAATTGTCATCCATGTATCTTTTGTTCAAATCAAAGAGTATTTCATTATTACATTTGGAGTATTATGTAACAGAGTATTTCATTATTGCATTGTTGTTGTTGCTATCGTTATTTCTGTTGTTGTTGTTATGGAGTTGTGATTGTTCTTCAGGCCACAGGTCTTTTCATGAGACAGGCATTTTGCAGATATTTTCCGCAGTATTTAGCTTACCTTTTTAATTTCTTTTTAAAATATTTTATGTATTTATTTTAGAGAGAAGGGAAGGGAGGGAGAAAGAGAGGGAGAGAAAAATCAATGTGTGGTTGCCTCCCGTGTGTCCCATGCTGGGGCCCTGGCCTGTAACCGAGGCATGTGTCCTGACTGAGAATCGAACCAGCAACCCTTTGTTTTGTAGTCTGGTGCTCAGTCCACTAAGCCACCCCAGCAAGGACATCAATTTCTTAACAGTTTCTTTAAACAACAGAAATTTTAATGTTGATGGCTGTATATAATATTTTATATATTCATGACATGTGCTTTTGTTTTCTTTTCTAAGAAATCTCTGCCAATCCCAAGGTCACAAAAATTTTCTTTAATTTTGCTTTAAGGGAATGGGATCACCTTTCTTTATTTTACTAGAATAAAAGTGTGCTTCAGAAAGATTTTATTGTAGTGATGACCAATAGTAACACTGTGTACCTCAATAATTAGTAGCGGGGCCACCCAATGCAGATGCCAGTTCTTTATGAGAGTCAGACTGACACCCTTCGGGTAGCAGGAGCCCCTTACATTTTTCAGGAAATGAAAGGCACAACAAAAGGTCCAAGAGGGGAAATAATGGCATTTCCGATCATCTGCCCTGTGGGAGCCTGAGCTATATTTAATTAAATTTAAAAAATTACTTATTGTATTATGGGAGTGATACTATGAAGATTGTGGTACAATTTAAGAGTTATTCCAGCCATGATTAACAAAAGTGGGGAAAGGGTGAAATAGCTGATGAATGTGAAAAGAACGATTGCTGATCCATTCCTGCTCAGTATGGCAAGGGGCTTCTTCCAGGGTGCTTTGAAGAGAGCAAATCTATGAAACCAAGCTCACGCACTGGGCCTTTTCCAAGCGTGACTCTTCAATTACATCACTGAACAAAATTGTAACTTCTGCCTCATTCGTCTTATTTAAACTCCTATCTCTAGAACGAGGCCTAGGCCTATAAAGTTTAGGGAAAACCTGAATCAGAATGAGGTGTGACCTACTCACATATCCACATTTACCATCTCAAACATGTTTTTCTTTTAAAACATTATGATTTATTATGCTCCCAAATTATTACTCTCTAAAATTTTAGTTCGTTAAAAATATTCAGGTAAAGAAAATAATTCCATGTCAGCGACTGCAAAATTTCCCATGTTTAAGACTAACATTTTGTTCTGTGAATCTGAACATGAGTGATATTTCAGTTGAGATTAGTAACGAACTGTATACAGACTCAAATACTTAACACATGTAGGGATCATTAAACCTCACGTAAGCAGTGAATTTTGCTATGCTTGGTAGTCATGGGCCTTTACTTCTCAGTCGCCCTTGCTGCAGCTCTCTATCTTACTGATGAGAAAGAGTAACAAAAGTTAAAACCATCACATTACAGGGACATTCCCATGAAGTGTGTCTGTATTACAAAAGTATAAGGCTTATTTTCAATCAAGTTCTTTTACAATTTTTCATGATTATTCATGGACAATAAACAAAACATGTAAGAACATTACATTAATATTTATGAACTTTACACACATCTAGGTAGTAACCTAGTATTTCACTAAAACAAGATAAGATCCAGCTAAGAGTTATGTGCTGGTCATTCAATTTTAACAAAATGGAATAAATCAATGTCTTAGAGGTGAATGATGTAGGCAAATCATAGCCCCTGTTCTTATTCAGCTGCAGAACTGCAAAGATTATTCACAGACCACAGATACGCATCTACTTACACATTGTATCCACATTCAGATATTGATCTGTTCCCCTTTCTCACCTCTAAACACCTGTACCTTGATAGTCTGTTGCCCCGAAGGTGTTCTCCACTTTCAGAGCATTTATCAGTGCTGCCTCTCCCCGGGAAAATCCTCACCACTTTCCTGGTCCTCCCATGATAAGTTGCTCTCCACTGACTATGAAAACATTGATCATCCACAGGGGTATTATCTATGCAGTGAATTATTTTAGTAAAATTTAAATCTAAAAATATATTGCATTTGATTGTACAAGAGTTTTGCACAAAGATTGCAAATTTATTTTAAAAGTAAAAGGACAGATCTATAAAATAGTATAAACATTGAAACCGTGAAAACAGTTAGGGACTTCAAAAATGAATGCATTGTGAGATTGGAAATTTGTTGGTGGTGAGTTTAAATAAAATTTAATACAGTTTGAATGTTATTATAATTTATCATCCTAACAGTATGTCCTTTATTAAATGAATTGCAACACACATAAA
This sequence comes from Desmodus rotundus, assembly GCF_022682495.2. NCBI lineage: Eukaryota > Metazoa > Chordata > Mammalia > Chiroptera > Phyllostomidae > Desmodus > Desmodus rotundus. The sequence goes on along the minus strand of NC_071391.1, from coordinate 112,914,462 downwards.
ATCAGTTTTAGTTCATTAAAACAGAATGTCCTTTTTGTAATCATTCATGTAATATCTGAGTCAGTCAGTTTCACCAATGAATGCCAACATTAATAGGTGACAATTGAGAAACAATGTCCTCGTCATCTTAAACTGTCTCTGCACAGATCATATATAAATTATAAAGAAGAAATATGTCTTTACAATGGGGAGGTTTGGTGGGAGATTCGGTCTTAACTAAGCGATCGAGGTTAGGATGCCTGTGTGATGTAATGCAGTGGCAGGAGCACCTCACTTAGTGTGTTTGCTGGAAATCACTGACCTCAGTCTAATCAAGTGGAAACACTTGATTGCATTCAGAATTGCCTGTTCTGAGGAAAAGTGCCCTGAACCTCTCAAAAGAAGTAAAGCAATGAGGCTTTTCCTTGATTTTAAAAAATAAGAAAGAACACAAAATGCAGTGTGTGAACATTAAATGAATTTTGGATTGATAAAAATAAAACAATGAAGTGCACCTTTGAAGTTTTTTGTCAAGATTTGAATCTGGCTATACGTTAGAGGATGGTACTGAAATAGTGCTGATTTTCTTGGATGCTGCGTGAGGATACGGTTTTGCAGGAGAACGCCACTGGGGAAATTTGGGGAAGACCGTCATACTACCGTCAGAGAGACTTGGGTAAATTACAGAAGGGATGTGTCTGTGTGTGGGTAGATAGGTTGCTTAGTAGTTGTATAGACACATGGGTGTATAAATAAGGTAAACATCAGTGTAGATATGCATATAAATGAATGTATAGATATGGAGAGGATGTGGCAACACGTTAAAAATTAGTGACTCTCAAAGAAGGGTGCTTGGATATTTAGTGTACTATTCCTTTAACTTCACAGTGGGTTTAAAATATTCAAAATAATTCAATTATTAAGAAAAAACTTCACTAATGATTACAAACTCTTATTTTATATAAGCTGTTTATCTGATAAATTACTGACTATAAAGTTTTGAGAATGACTAAAACAAGATTGTTAATTAGGGGTAGGGATTTAGGGGAGGCAGAATTTATTTTCTAGAGAACATTTTATCTAAAGAAACAACTAACCACTTGTTTGAGGCACAAAAATATAACAGAATAAAACAGAACATGTAATAATCAAAAGAAAAGATAAATATTAAACTATGAAACTATTTTGAGCTTCTATTTAATTTGGACAATTTGGACAAAGAAGAGAAGAAGAAATAGCTCTTACACATATGAAAATACGTTAACTCAAAATAAGAAGAACCAAAGACCAGCATGCACTGAGAGTATTTTTTCTCAAATTAGCAGAAATCAAGTTTCTCAATACACTGAATGTAAAAAAAAAAGGGGGGGGCATAAATACTATTAGTGGAATTATAAAATAGCAAAAACCTTAATGATGAACAATTTTGCAAACAATATCCATCAAAGCCCTTTAGATGAGCAATTCCACTTCTGGAAATTGATATTGTAGACGCACTCACAACTGTATCCCATCGGGGTATTCATAAATATGCAAAATGCCTTATGTACACAGATATTATCACAGCGATGTTTGTAATATCAAACAATTGAAAGTGACTTCAATGTCTCCCAATAGGAGATTAGTTAAATGAGTTCCGGTCTATTCACTTAAAGGAATATTATGTTGGTCTTAAAATGTATTGATTTGTTGATATGGAACAAATCTGATAAGCACAAATGAATTTTAAAAAATATAGGAGTATGCTATAATTGGCATCAGAGTAGCCCATAGTATATAGAAATATAGACATAGACATAGATACACATGCACACACATGCACATCAATGCATAGATTTTATTATAAACATTATGTGTATTTTAAGATGCTTAAGAATTTGGCCACTTTGTTTGCTCCAAAAAGAGGAACTGAATCATTGGGGAATAGAGAAACATTTTCCACTGGATCTTTTTGAACATAAATAAAATAAACACAGTTAGAAAGCAAACATAAACATCAGGAAAAAAAAACACTTGTGACAAGGAATGTCCAAAAACTTTAATTTACATCAAAAGAGCAATTAGAAATCAAAGCAGATAAAGGGAACACCCAATTCAAAGACCAACTAAAGAGAACACATAACTTCGCCACTAGTAAAATAAAATGATAAGTCAGTAAATTTAAAAAATCATTGGCATTAATTTAACAAAGTCTGGACTCTTATCATTTCTCTTTTTTTTTGCTTTTAAAAGTGTTTCATATTTGGATATAAATCCCTATTGTGATATAAATTCTATGAACTTGTGCTACATCTTCATGTCACATTTTTTTTAAATCTGAGGGGTACTTTTTTTTTTGTAAATTGTTGTTCTAGTTTAAATAAAGGGACTTTAAAATTTTGAAGAAGAGAATTTGTGCACTTTCCAAACATTGTCTCTTTTTTTTATATATATATCAGGAAAGGATAATCAGTGGGGTTTTGTTCTTTGAGTTACACTATTTTTCCCCAGGTTTCTAATTTAGAAGAATCTCTAAACCTATTTTATTTGTTGTACCTGCATTCTCTCACCCAGAGGGACCCAATAAAGATGCACCTGCCTACACAAGGAGTACCATTCCATTGCACTGCATCAGGTACTACTGGCCCCTAAGTGCCAATAGCTACTGAAGTATAGGGGCGGCGATGTTTATGTCTGGTGGTCTCCCTTCCTAAATCCCAGCACTCATAATAAAGGGTGCATTTCTGTGAGATGCACCGAAGACAAAGAGTGTTACATGCACGTACTCAGGGCCTCTCTGCTCCTTGCCTAGCGCCCATGACTTCTGTATCAGAGAGCATGTCAAATGATTCAGCTTCTGCAGAAACCATTTTCAAAAGTCTCACCTTCCTGGCAATTTTCAGCATAGTGCTCCTTTCTTTGTTCCGCAGTACTAAACTTCTCAAGCCTGTCGTATATAATTATTTACTTACTGCGCCAAAGTCTCTAACATCTTCCAGAAGGTCCGAAATAGAGAACCTTTTAATTTGTGGTTTTTCATTGCTGTCATTTTTTTCTACCTTACTTTCACTGTACTTCAAGGATCTTTAAATCCTCTCAGATCTGCAGCTGGATGGCAGGCTGATATCGTCCTTATTCTGATCCTGTGGCTTTCACCCAATGAAGACTGCTGAACCAAAATACATTCTTTCCTGAGACCCACTCATAGGCTCTCTGACACTTCTGGCAGAGGAAATAAATGAAAAATTACTGTCACTAGTGTTCCATGCTTTCCGAGTCTCTTCCTCTCCCTGCACCCACCCATGGCCTTTTTCATTCAGGATTAAAGTTTCCTATCCACCTATACCTGAGTCGTGTCACCTGAGTCACCTGCATCCCTCCAGATGTTTCCTGGAATGCAGAGAGAGGCAACGATGAGAGGAAAAACGGCACTCCCAACGCAGAATCCACAGGGCAGTCCTAGTTTTCAGACATCACTGCCTATGGATCACCAAGCTGGTTGGTTACGGGAGTGTTTCTTCCAGATATCTCATTTCGTAGGCCTGGCGAGAATCCAGGTAGTTTGCATTTTTAACAAGGTCTCAGGAGATTCTGACTCATACTGACCATTGACCACTGTTTGAAAATCATTACATTTGGGTGTTGGCTGACAATTTATGGGCCCTGAGACAAACAATAAAGACTTATAGATGAGAATCTATTGATATTTAAATCTGCCAATTTCATATTATATTGCAACTACACAGGGAGGCCATAATTTATGAGTTTTAAACTTATGACATCAATTGTATAGTCATTTTTTTTCTTAAGGTGTTATCATATTTGGCCTAAACTTCATTTTAAAACAAGGGTTTGTATTTGGCAGGGAAAGGGACTTTGTCCTGTGAGTTGTAGTCTTTTCCTGGACCTATGTAATATATCCTAGGAGAAAATAGAGTCTGATTTAGGTATGCATACTGTATGTGTTGAATAAGAAAAGCCCCACGATATGTTCTCTTAGGTGTTCTAGAAAAGAAAAATGTTTACATCACTTTTAACATTAATAAACGAAAATTTGGTTTTCTCAAATTAAGTTAGCACGAGGGAAAAAGGAAATGATTTCTAAGCTTCTACAGATAAATAAAACCTTCACTCCACAAACTAACGGATAAACCACAGAGTGAAAAATCATTACCAGTAATATATATTGTGTTAGAAATTACTGATCCAACACAGAATACAGCATGGTAAACAATACATTCCTGAGTCAGGTGGGGAATGTAACAACTATCTTTCAACCTTACCATTATGTGACAGAGAGAAATACTTGCTTGCGTTTCTTAGCTCTGGTTAGGTAGTTTGGATGACAAAACAGTACCTTGCAGGTAATCAGGAAGTAAACATGACAAATTATCAGTTATTTATTTATTTATTCATTTACATAGTTATAAAGAATAGGTTGTTTTGAGGAAAAGTCAAGGGCTTAAAGAGTTTTATTATAATAAGATCACAATGAGTATGTGCGTAAGAAAACACATCTATTTAATACCACATGCCAATAAAGGTTGTGAACAGCTTCCATCAAAGTAGTTGGAGACTGTTCTTATTAAAGGTAATGAGCTGTAGTCATTTGAAAATATGTTCTACTTCTAAATGTCTATAAAATGTAAACTAGACTAACTGCTGAGTTATGGTAATAACTGGTGAACAGCGTCTTATTCTGAAGCACTTCTAAAACAAATTATTTAAAGTACCTATCAGGTGTAATAGAAGGCAAGAACAGAGGAAGTTAGGTCTGGGTTTTTTTCTAAGTCACATTTAGGAACATTCCAGTGCTTCTGAAAGTAGCTTATTAGTTCACATTTGATATTTTAATTATACACTTTGAAAATACTTCAGATTCATATGATTGAAAGTACGATTTATGTATTAGATTTTAGTACGTAAATCATTTAGTGCATATGGAATAGAACCACAGGCATAAACACACAGAAAAGACTGAAGGTGAACAGAGGGGAAGGGGGCGGGGACAACGGTGGAAAGGGGAAGGGGCTAGACAAAGAATGTCTAGAATGTCTTTGATGAATGCCTGGTATGAATGACCCATGGGCATGGACAACAGTGTGGGGATTGACTGCGGGAGTAGGGGTGGGCTGGGTGGAGGAAGACAAAGGAGGAAAAATTGGGATAACTGTAATAGAATAAAAATAAACAATGATTTAATTAAAAAAGCATTTTAAAATTAAAATCCAATATACTTTGCCTTCACTCTATTAAAGAATATTGAAGCTAATTATAACTCTAAAATTTTGCAAGACTAGGGGGAACTAACTGCAATTTTTAGAATATCATATGTTATTAGACATGGTAATAACTGTATTCTTATACTGCATTAAAAAAACTGCCAAATATGAAAATAAAGATGGGGGAAGAGTGGGGGCTAAAATACATTGTTTGGAGTGTTCTGTGGAACAACCTTGGAAGGGTTATATATGCAATGCAATTCTTCAGTTACTCTTTTCGAAGCTCACTCTTGACTAATGTTCTGGAATGTGGAGATTGATATGCAGTCCCTGACTCGGACGGCCCCTTCAATCTAGACTCCTAGTAGTGTCGTGGCTTGTCGATACCCAAAACTTGGAAATTTTATCCCCCCTTGAACTCATGCTGCTCTCATAATTTTAACCCCACCAGTAAAGTGAAACAAAAAGACTATATTTTCCTTTATTGACTTTCCCGATTTCGCTTAACTCCACTATTAACGACCATTGTTTAAAACCGACTTTCTAGGTATTGCTGGTTTGTCGGCTTCATTAGATAATATCAACTGATTTTTCAGAAGAACTATACAAATTTATATTTCATCCAGCAATGCTTAAGATTTGTTGTTTTCCTCGCTAACACTTCATATTAAATTTTTGTGAAGGTAGTGAGAATATACCATATTTCATTGTATTACTGTTTAATGGCCCTTAAACTAACCACTACCTAGGCTAGTGGTCACCTCCCAAAGTTCCTCCTACCTGCTTTACTCTGACTATTTTTGTGTGTGGTAAGAACTTAAAAAAAAAAAGAACTTAAATAAGATTTACCCGCTTAGCAAATTTTAAATATACAAAAAACAGCATTGTTAGATATAATTATACTGTGTGGTAATAATCCCTTTGAGTTTAACAATTACCCAAAGGAATTGAAACCGTGACCTTAAAGAAATCCCTTCACGTGCATGTTCACTGCAGCATTTTTCACAAGAGCCAAGATATAAAAAGAAAGTAAGAAAATATCAGAAGTATGGATAACAGAAAATGGGATACACCCATACTTATCATGTATACTTGTTACAAACACAAACACACACACAGACACAAAGTGGGTTTTATTCAGCCTTATAAAGGAAGGAAATTCTGTCATTTGCAACAACATGGATGGAGAAAAAAAATTATACTAAGTGAAATAAGCCAGATATAGAAAGACAAATACCATATGATTTCACTCTTATCTGAACTCTAAAATGTGAACTCGTACACTTAGAGAATAGATTGGTAGTTGCCAGGAGCTAGAGGAAGGGAAAATGGGGAGGTGGTTGTCCAAGGGTACAATGTTTTAGTCATAAAGGATAAATAAATTCTGTTTCTGGAGTTTTGATCTGTTCTTTCATTTGGGCCATATTTCTTCATCATATTTCTTCAATTGGCACACCTATTACATTGTAAGGGGTGAGAAGTATTCAAATTATGAAAGGCCAGGGCCTACCTTCAAGATTACTCTATCCAGCCAAGCTGTCATTTAGAATAGAAGGGCAGATAAAGTGCATCACCAAGCCCTTATTACATGAAATGTTAAAGGGACTTACCTAAGAACAAAAAAAAGATCAAAACTATGAACAGTAACATGACAACAAACGCACAACTATCAACAACTGAACCTAAAAGACAAAAACAAAAACAAACTAAGCAAACAACTAAAACAGGAACAGAATCACAGAAGTGAAGATCACATGGAGGGTCATCAGCGGGGAGAGGGAGGGAGGAAAATGGGGGGAAAGGCACAGGGAACAAGAAGCATAAATGGTAGGTACAAAATGGACAGGGGGAGGTTAAGAATAGTATGGGAAATAGAGAAGCCAAAGGATTTGTATGTACAACCTATGGATGTGAAATAAGAAGGGGAATGCTGGGGGGAGGGGTGGTGTACGGTGGAGGGGTTAAGGGGAGAAAAAATATGGGACAATTATAATAGCATAGCCAAAATATTTTTCAAAAAAGATAAATAAGCTCTGGACACTTACTATACAGCTTTTAATCTCTTAATGGGGGCATCAAATTTATCCATGATTTTCTACAACTTTTTTGTTTATATTTAATTTTTTAAAAACCTCTATCTCCCTGTTAATTGAAGATTACCAATTCTGTGCTCTAACAGTGCTTACATTTTGCCACATATATTTAAATCCTGGTCTGCTTAGAACTGACGTCAGTGTGTGGTGCCTCCGATGTCCATGTGGAGATGGGCGATCCATTCCTGATTGGTCTGCAATGACACTACTGGCCGGGACTACGTTTCAGCATCTGTTTCTGAGCTCTGTATTGTGTCTGTCTCTGATTCAATGCCACTGGATCGTATCATATAGTTTTATATATATATTTAAATACCTGAGAGTCTTTTTCATTTATAGTCGGGATAATGCATCAAAATTCCCAAAAAATTTCCGTTCAGATTTTGTTTACAGTTTATCAAATCTATAGGAAAAATTATCATGCCAACTTTAAATTTTTATAAATGAAATAAAAATTCCCATACTTAGACATTAAAGATATTTCACTTAACTTTTTAAATATTTTCTTCATTATTTTAACTCATAACTTATTCTTTATTTCAAAAATATTCTCCAAATATTTATTTCCTATTTTGAGTTATAATCTATAAATCTATAAACCTATAAACCTATATATTTAAAATATACATAATGAGTACAAAGAAATAAATGGAATACCTATAAACTGAATTTAATGATTAATGATTTCCTAAGGATTTTTTAATATGTAAATATGATATCTTTTCCGGAGTTTATCTTCATTCAAAATTTTATATATCTTTTATTTTATTTAATTTTTATCCTTAATCGCTAACTATAACTTTTAGAATAATGTTGAATGAATATGATGGCAAGGAAATACTTAAACATTAGACCATGATGTTATAGGTATTTTGAAGACCATTTATTACTTGTTGAAGATGTTCTTATCTTGAAAAAACTTATAAAAATGTCCAAAATTAATAATTTTAAAAGAAACATCTATTTGTTTTTTAATCTTTATTATAGTCTACAATTTTACTCATATTTTCTTTCATTTTTATTATTCTATGCTTTCTAATTTCTTTGATTTCCTTGTTTTATGTGACAAAAATTTCATAATCCATCTATTAATTTTCAACATTTTACATCGTTGGTATCTTGACTATTATAAATATTTTTTTAAGTTCTATGTTAGCTGGGGTGGGGTGGAGGGATGGGGAGAAAAGACATACAACTGTAATTGAATAACAATAAAAATTAAAAAAAAAAGTTCTATGTTAGCTATACCACATAAGTTATCATTAGTACTTGAGTGGTATTTTCTAAATTGTTTCTTTTATGATTCTTCTTTGATGTGTTATTTTCAAATAATTTATTTTAAATCTAATGTTACTCTCTGTTTTTGTTTTTAATCTAACAATTATTATTACAACATCATCTTTCTTTCAGTTAATATTTATGTAAAAGCAATTACTTTTTTTTAAATGATACCTTAGGAGAAAGTAGTTCCTCATTTTTGTATTTGTTTCTCAAGACAATATTTTGTCTATTTTGGTATACTTATTTTGCACATAAATTTGGAAATTCTTTAGGTTGCTGATGAGATTCACTTTATAAATTGGGGGGAAAGGATACCCGGCCATCTATTATCCATACGTTTTTGTTGCTTTATTCCCTTTTACCCTTTTGTTGCCATGTATATCATTAATAAATGTATTTTTGTTTTGTTCTGAGGCCTCTTTTTGTTAGAAATTAATTTTCCCTAATTGTTACTCATAAAGACTATGATACAACTTTCAATGAATTCAGATAATTTATTTAAATATTTCATAGAGCTTTTTAATACTCTTTACTGGATTTTCTCTAGGCAATTCATGGATTTTTGTCTGTTATAGGTAATATACCTTTACTAATTTTTAATTTAGTTATTGCTTGCACATAAAGGCTTTATTGATTTTAATATTAGTCTTTCCCAAGAAATTGATGTTAACTTACCATTTTCAGTTGTTTAATTATTTCACGTTTTCTGGGTACATAACTGCAAATAATCTATCAATGACTAGAATTTTGTCTCCTTTCCTTATTTTATTTAATTAACAATGACCAATCGTATAATTGTGATAAATGGGAGAAAAGGAGGCATCTTATTTTTATCAGTCTTACGGGGGATTTATAATTAACAAGTTTAAAAAGGACACTTCAGGGCTCTTAGGGTATAATCCCAGCAGTAGAATTGTTGGGTCAAAAGGCAGTTCCATTTTTAGTTTTCTGAGGAAATTACATACTGTTTTCCACAGTGGCTGCACCAGTCTGCATTCCCACCAACGGTGCACTAGGGTTCCCTTATCTCCACATCCTTTCCAACACTTGTTTGTGGATTTGTTTATGATGGTCATTCTGACTGGTGTGAAGTGGTATCTCACTGTGGTTTTAATTTGCATCTCTCTGATGGCTAGTGATGCTGAGCATCCTTTCATATGTCGCTGGGCCCTCTGTATGTCCTCCTTGGAGAAGTGTCTGTACAGGTCTTTTGCTCATTTTTTAATTGGGGTTTTTATCTTCCTGGAGTGGAGTCATGTGAGTTCTTTATATATTTTGGAGATCAGGCCCTTGTCTGAGGTATCATTAGCAAATATGTTTTCCCATACTGTTGGTTCTCTTTGTACTTTGGTGCTGTTTTCTTTAGCCATGCAGAAGCTTTTTATTGTGATGAGGTCCCATTTGTTTAATCTTTCCTTTATGTCCCTTGCTTTAGGGGACATGCCACTGAAGATGTTACTGCATGGAATGTCTGAGATTTTCCTGCGGATGTTTTCTTCTAGGACTTTTATGGTGTCACAACTTATATTTAAGTCTTTTATCCACCTTGAATATATTTTTGTGTATGGTATAAGTTGGTGATCGAGTTTCATTATTTTGCATGTAGTTGTCCAGATCTCCCAACGCCATTTGTTGAAGAGACTATTTTTACTCCATTTTATCCTTCTTCCCCCTTTGTCAAATATTAACTGTCCATAGAGACCCAGGTTTATTTCTAGGCTTTCTGTACTATTCCATTGTTCTATGTTTCTGTTCTTATGCCAGTGCCAGGAAGTTTTGATTACAGTGGCCTTGTAATATAGTTTGATATCAGGTATATAGTAAGAGCCCTGAAACACCAATCCAAAAGAACCTATGCACCCCAATGTTCATAGCAGCACAATGTACAATAGTCAAGTGCTGGAAGAACCTAAGTGCCCATCAGTAAATGAGTGGATCAAAAAACTATGGTACATTTACACAATGGAATACTACACAGCAGAGAGAAAGAAGGAGCTCCTATCCTTTGTGACAGCATGGATGGAACTAGAGAGCATTATGCTAAGTGAAATAAGCCAGGTGGTGAGGGACAAATACCATATGATCTCACCTTCAACTGGAACATAATCAACAAAAGAAAAATCAAACAAAATATACCCAGAGACATTGAAATTAAGAACAATCTAACAGTAGCCAGAGGGGAGGGGGGAGGGTACAATGGAAGGAAGGGTTTTCAGGAACTACTATAAAGGACACATGGACAAAACTAAGGGGGAGGGTGGAAGCAGGGGAGGGATGTGGGTTTGGCTCGGGTGGGGAAGAGTGGTGGAGGGAAAATGCAGACAACTGTAATTGAACAACAATAAAATATATATTGTTGTAGTACCCTTCAATATCTGATTGACAAAGTATCATCTTTAAATCATGAAATAATTTAATTTTATGTATTTTCAAATCTTTTGAGATAGTTTATTGCTTTAACTTGTATATATAGTATATTATACGAATGAATATTTTATTTTAAACCCTTCTTGGTCATGATTTATTATTTTTATTTATTTTTATTTCTTTATTGATGTTTATCCTCACCCAAGGACATTTTTTTCATTGCCACAGACAGGAAGGGGGAGAAGAGAGAGAGAGAGAAGGAGAGAGAGAGAGAGAAGGAGAGAGAGAGAGAGAGGCAGAGAGAGAGGCATCAATCAGTTGCCTCCCGTATGCGCCGGGATCGGAGATCAAACTGACCACCTAGGTATGTGCCTTGACCAGAAGTCTAATATGCAACCTTTCAATTATGGGATGACTCTCCATCGAACTGAGGCACACTGGCCAGGGCAATTCATTATATTTTTAAATTTAATTCACTGTGTATTTTGTTAAGGTTATTTGTACCCCCAAGTATCAAACACCTTTTAATCCAAACTATACTTCTTCCAATGGTGGAAAAAAAAAAAAAAAGGTTATCGAGTCAAGAGGATGTGCTGAAATAAACCCCTGAGAATACATTTTGCTCTTTGGATCCCTGCTACGAGTCTGAGAGAGTCCCTTCTCATGTCTTGCTTCCTGGGGTTGATTGACTACACAGTTATGTATCCATCCAAGAACCTAGGAGTGACTTGAGGGGCAATTGTTTTAAAGAGGTATAGACAGAGTCTGTACATGTATGCTTGATTATTGCCAATTATATTTCAACCATGTGCCTTTTATTTTCAGTAACAATAATTGATTTTGTTACAAATAAATGTTAATATTAATATAGTCAAATTAATGTCTTTATGGTTTTTGAAGTATTGCTTTCTACAGAAGCTCCTTATGCTTTATGGTGTAAAAATATGCCATTATAGGGTTTTTTGTTTGTCTTGTTTGTTAATTTGTGGGTTTTGGTTTTATATCTTACATATAAGTGAAATCATATGGTTTTTAACTTTTTCAGTCTGACTTATTTTGCTTAGCATGATATTATCAAGATCCATCCATGCAATGTTGTGGCAAATGGCAATACTTCATTTTTATTTGACTAATATTTTATTGCATATGTACCACATTCTCTGTATCCAATCATGTATCAAAGAACACTTCAGTTGGACGCAGACAACAGGATGAAGGTTACCAGAATAAAAGGGGGGAAGTAGCAAAGAGTAAAGGTGTCAAAAATATGGTGATGGACAGAGATTTGACTTTGGGTGGAAAGCACACACTGCATTATAAAGATGGTGATAGCACTGTACACTTGAAACCTATATAATTTTATTCACCACTACAACTCAGATAAATTTAATTTAAAAATGTACCTTGCAAAAATTTTAAACTTAAAGAATTCAGCAAAGCCAAAAATATAATAAAGTTAATTAAAATCTGGAAAAATAATTATATTTTCTTCTAAATTTTTCAAAAATAGCTTTTCATAGTAGGTGTTTAATACATATGTCATCTAGTTTTGTGTATGGTATAAGGAAGGAATTACTGTGTCAATTACATGTTTCTCCATATGCATAACTAATTTTGGTAGAATTATTTCTGTATGTATATATGTATATATGTATATGTATGATATTGAGATTTCTTATCCACAAAATAGTCTTTATAAATTTATTTTAATTAAGCTTCAGAATTTTCTCATAAAGATCATGGACATCTTTTGACAAAGTCATCAAAATTATCAATTGATGTTAACCATTGAAAGTAATTCTGTGATAGATTTTTTATTTACAATGTCTATTTGCAATACATGTGTATAACTAGTATATGTAAGTCATGGAAAGAATGCATAAAATAGATGCGTATGACTTCCATTTTATAACCCAAAAACAGAAAACTCAAATCTCCTCGAACAAAGATGAAAATCTGAAATGAATTCATCAAACAAAAAGTGAATGACTGCCGTAGTGATCGACTATGAGAACTGAAAAAATTGTTTTTATGTTTACCTCTATTTTACATAGATAACAAAGAGTGTCTTTATGATCGTGAAATATATCAAAATCATAATCTTTCCACCACATACACCATACAAGTATTAAAATCTTTTAGATAAAACAAGAAGTAAATGTTTCATCTACTTTTAAATGTCATACAATTATAAATGTGAGTGATTTTTTGAGTGATTTGATTCAGTAAAATGATAGGGACATAACAAATTGAGATAATTAGCTTACAACAGCTTAAAAGTAATAAAATATACACGCAGCACCAGACAACTCTTATTGGTACATATGTAAACTGAGATAAAGTTTTAGAAACTAGAACACACACAAGAAATATTTATAAACTGTATGAGAGTCTTTAAAATAATCCAAATTAAGTGGTTATGCCAAAATAAACAAAAGCATATGTATTTTAGATTTTCAAAACCCATTTTTATTCCTTGTTTTCTTATAATGAAAGAAGTCATGGCAAGAATTTTAAGCACAATTCTGAGTCATTTGAAATTATGACAATAGAAGGAATATTTAAAGACATAATTTAGTTCTTAAATATTATAACATTTTGTTCTAATTGGCCAAATATAACAGGCAATTTAATCACCTATAAAAGTATGTTAACATAAGCAAAACTGACCTGAATATATAAGCAATATTTTACTCCAAAATTTTTTTCAGTTGTCAGAAGATGGATTAATTAACCTTAAATATATTTCCTTAATTCCTATGGATATATAAAATGCCATTTACTTAGAAATAGGTAATTTTTTTTCAGGAGGTAAAATTACTTTCCCTAAAGCAAAATCATTCTAACATTATCAAATATCACGGTGTAGGTTACAGAACAATTGTAAAGTAATTTACAGAATAAATCTCATTACTTTCTAGAGGCATTTTGAATTAAGTGAATGAAAATGTTACCACATTTGACTTTCAACCTTGTTTTCTCAAACAGTTGAACATGCAGAAGAAAAACAGCAACACTTTAATAGTGATAAACAATCAAAATTCAAATGACTTCTAAAAATTTCCTTTCAAAAATTCCTTTGGCACATTTTTTCCCCAAACTTTTAAATATACATTTAAATGGCAATAAAATGTAGCTAAAACACAAAATATTAAATTTTATAATGCAGTATTAATCTCTGAATTGTTACTATTTGGTTATCATCTAGCTGAATACTAGCTCCCATGTAATGTTTATAACATCAGTGATTCAATTATTTATTTATTCATTTTTCCTTTCCTTCAACAATTTTTTGTTGAATGTTACTCTTTGAAAAGTCCTTCCCAAAGAACTGTATTGAAAGAAACAAATGTTATAGTCCCCAAAAGTTACTGCTACCTTAAAATAGAAGATTTTGCAAAGTTTTAAATTTAAAAACATGTAAGGAATTAAAAATTGTGCCATGCAATACGGGTTATAAATTAACAAGCAGCATATTATTAACTTGAAAATGAAAGGCTAAATTAATAAGAATGAGAAAGCTGTTATTGACAAATCCTTAAAAGGTTTTGTTCATTTTCTTTATACTTTCACTCATCAAATATTTGGTGCTAATTTATTATTTAAATTTTTACAGTAAACTGTAGCATTTTTCTAGACTGCTTTGCTCTAATACTTGGTCACAAAAAAAAAAAGCAAAATTTTTAAAGTTTTAAAAACAAAAAAAGTAATCACTTCACTCTCTTGCTAAAAAGCCCATTGCTGTCATGTTAAAAAAATAATAATAATAACATCCAAGGCCTCACATAATGTGATAAAAAATTACTTTTTCAGTTCTCTCACATCTTTAGATTATAATAATTTTGCCAAGCTCTTTCAAAATGTTCAAAAATTGTTTTCCTGATTTTACATCATTTCACTTAATCCTTATAAGTGCAGTGATTATTTCCAATGTACAGAAAATGAAAGAAATTTGCAGAATAAGTGACTCATCAGTGCCATCTAAATGTGTTGGGACTTCAGCCGACATCCTCTGACCCCAGCCTCCTAGTTCCAGCATGCCATGACTGCCTCTCGATTTTCTAAATTAGGCATCCTAAAATTGTTTCAAAATTACTTCCTGGGTGGGGTGGGGTAGAAAGGGGTGGAGGAGAATGTGGGGAGATGAATTTAATGAACAAAGACTTGACTTGGGGTGGTGAACTTACAATGCATTGTACCGATGAGGTACTGGATAATTTATACCTGAAAACTGTATAATTTTGTTAACCAGTGTCACCCTAATAAATTCAGTGAAAAGAAAAACAACATTTTTTAAAAATTATTTCCTGTTTGGTTTTTTTAACTTGTCCAAGGCACGATAGTGAGTACTTGAAAGACAAAGTAAAACAGAAAGATAATGTCAGGTTAAGACCCCAGAAATAGTCCCATTTCTGCTTATGGTCTTTCCTCTGAAAATCTGTCAAGAGACTTTACCTCCTAGATGGTAGGCACAATTCTGAGCTCTCTTCCAGTGCGCACTTGCTATCTGCCAGGAACTATGTTAGCAAGTAAGCATTTAAAAAAATGGAAAAAACACAGTATTTTGTGGGGTGCTCTTAAGAGTATTCAATCCCTGACTGGTGGAGCTCAGTGGACTGAGTGTGGGCCTATGAACCAAAGGGTTGCCAGTTCGATTCCCAGTCAGGGCACATGCCTGGGTTGCAGGCCAGGTCCCCAGTTGGGGACACCTGAGGGGCAACCATACATTGATGTTTCTCCCCCTCTCTTTCTCCTTCCTGGCCCCTCTCTCTAGATAAATAAATAAATAAATAAATAATTTTAAAATAAAAAGAATGTTCAAGTACCCCCCCAAAAAAGGAAATAAAATACAACTTTAACACAGTTTGAATTTCCCACAGTAGAAGGGAGAAGTGAGACTGTAGGACTCAGACAGAGAACACTGACAATGCCTCAGTGTGTCTTCCTAGAATTCGTGCTTTTGCCTGTTAATAAAATATGGGGTATTTTTTCTTCTCTTTCAGTCCACACATTCAAAATGGTCTGAGCCTTCCAACTCATTTATATCACTCTACTTACCTCAGGATGATTACCGTTAGCACAGAAAGGAGGAGCCTTTTCACCAGAGGGACTATGTTCTTTCATGGTTCTTTACTAACAACAATTTATCATAAATAACTCAAAGGTCAGAGTGAGGGACCATAAGAAATTGTGGGAAAGTATAAACTGCAACTCTATGAATAATTTCATGTTGACCACTAACTATTTCAGCCAATGCTATAACTATTAGCTTAAAATTGGTGTGAAATATAAATTCTTAAACGCTATGACAAAAGCCTACTATTGAAGATATAATTGGCATTATTATTCAATCTGAGCCTTAGTCCCACCCTCCAGGTTTTCAGGCTGAAAGACCTTTCATTGCTCATCAGTAAAAGGGAAAGATAATTGTGAAATATACCCAGGACATCCTTCATTCCAAAGAATTACTCTCCAAGAGAAAAAACTCTACGACAGCTTTAACTCAATGTGTGGAAGGGCTTTACTCTCAGTCAAGTCCCCACTGGCATCCTATCTCACCTAAGGTGAGAAAAGGCTTTTCAGTGAAGAAACACTTGTGAAGGTCACTGCTAAGACACAGGTTCACAAAAAGACTGAGTTTTAAGTATAAGGTTACATAGGGAGCACTCTTCTTCACATTTTACCACCATAGTAAAAAGACTCCAGAACAACAGAGCAGACTACAGGTGAAAGAGCTGTGAGAGGCAGACTGTCTCTGATGAGGAGTACTTAGGGAAGCCCCAAGTCAAAATGGCAGACAAAAGCAGGAGCACTCGAGAAATCTGAAGCCTTTGACAACCATTCTTACAGCAAACATTAAGCAAAGTGCAACTCAAGTAGATGAACACAAATCATCAGAATAATGATGTTTTTACTTCAGACTCTATTACCCAATATAATTTATCTCACCAAAATGAACAAGACACATCTAAAGACAAGAAGAGACTCAGTCTAAAGACAGCAGGATCAGAAAGACTAAAAACTGGCACAGATGTTACAATTAAGAAACATGAAATTTAAAACAAATATGATAGTATGTTAAGAATGTTAATGGAAAACAGACAACATGCAACAAGAGATGGAAATTCTAGGAAATGCTAAAAACACAAAATGTTATAAGAGAAGTGAAGAATTCCATCGATGGACTCAGCAGTAGGCTTGACACAGCCAAGGAAAGAATCTGTCAGCTTGAAGGTAGGTCAAAAATCACTCAGATGAAAATAGTTTTTTATGTAACATCAATTTGAACAATTTATCTAATTACATTTTTAGAATACTCCATCTAACAACAGTAAAAACATTATTCTGAAGCTCACATGTAACATACACAAAAATAGACCACATTCTGGGTCATAAAACTTTTTGAAGAGAAAATCTATGTGATATTATAATTTGTCAATTAGTTGTAACTACAACAAAAATATCACAATTTATGAAGTAATAAAGTGATAATTGGACTTTTTAATTAAATGTTATGCTTTGCAATAGTTACAGTTAAAAGAATGGAAAGCAAAAATCATCTTAGTTTATGGGAAAATATTTATATAACAATATATTTGAAAAAGGACATGTGCAAACTATATAAAAACCTGTTAAAATTCTCAATAAAATGAAAAAATTCACCCAATTATAGTAAGTAAAATATCTGAACACGATATATAAATAACAAACACATATAATAATTCTTGAAAACATTTGTCATTAGAGAATTACAAATTAATGTAACAATTACATAGCATTACACATCTACAAAAATAGCTGAAATTCTAATACCTGATGATACAAATTGCTGACATTAATGTGAAGCAACAGTAATTATCATTCTATTTTGTGGAAATGCAAAAAGTACAGCCACTCTGGAATACAATTTAACAAGCTTTTACAAAGTTATACATAGTTCTATCATATGACCCAGCAATTATGCTTCGTCTGATTTTAAAGATGATGTCAACCCAAAGTATGCACACTAATGTTTGTATTATCTTTTTATCACCACCAAAACCCAAAAGCAACCAAACTGTTCTTCATAGGTGAATGAATAAATAAATTGGTACATCTATTCAATAGAACGCTATTCACTGATAATAAGAAATTAGCTATAAAGCTACCAAAAGACACAGACGGATCTCAAATAAATACTGATAACTGAATGAAGACCATCTGAAAAAGCTATACATTGTATGATTCCAATAATATAAGAGTTTAGAAAACAAAAAACTATACATACAACAAACAGATAAGTGATTGCCAGGGGGTTGGGGGTGGGAAGGGATAGAAGAGGTGAAGTGCAGGGGACTTTGAAACTATGCTGTTGATATCGTAATTATGATAGTAAACTTTAAAACTCCTAGAACTTTACAGCACAAAGAATGAATCTTGATATATGTACTTTAAAAAAAAGTTATTTAGGAGCTTGGATATTCCAGAATGGAATTCAGAATGCAACAAAATAAAATTGTTACCAATGCATAAAACAAAGTCACTAAAAAAGTGGGGACAAAAGGTGTCAACTTAAGTAACTTTTAAAATTAGTGGAATCTGTAAAACTGTGGGTAAAATAGCCAGTATAAAAGACTATACTCTAGTTGATAAAGTTGTTTTCTATGGTTGTATATCAATTGTGAAACTACTACATATATATACAAAAATTTAAATATTACATAAATGGGTGGTGGATAGTAGGAACTATTTTTCTCACTGTTGAAGCAGGACGTTACATACAAGAAAGAGGAAAAAGCTAGAATGACACATGTAGTAATTGATTAGAGTTGGTTATGTCAATAGGAACACATATTTAACTTAACAGAGATAGAGACAGTTACATGTTGAAAAGTATATGACCACTTACTGTATATACATAGGTTATACATACATTTCTTTGTCTGTTAGTTGGTGGGACTTAGTATGAAGAATAGCCTAGGGGTAATGAAAAAATATAAACATTGGTTCCTGATATCACTATCCAATGAAGGAAGTAAAACTCTGCAGAAGTGACTCATTCTAAGACTGTGCCAGAAAATGTACACTATGAGCTTGGCATTCTGTAATGCTAGAAACTACAGAAGTATTAAACACGTATACACACACACAAATGGTACATTAACAGGGATACCACAGTCAACTGAAAGAGCTCCCAGTGGCCAAAGCTGAAACAATTTGAGCAACAATATAAGTAGTGTTGGATTATATACCAAAATACAAAATAAATGTCCATGAGTCCATACTAATATTAACAAATGATTAAGCAAATAATTAAATGGAGGAGTATAGAGAGATCACCCATGTAGAATTCCAAATAATTTGTATAAATACTCTTACCTCCAAATGTGGGAGCGCAAATCCTCATTTCATAAGCATACCCTGTGCACAGTGATTTCCTGTCAATGAGGACAATGAAGAAAGAAAGGAAGAAAAAATGAAAGGGTGTCAAATTACAGTACAGAAAACTGACAAACACTACCTCAGTCAGGCACTGAAATGATGCTAAGTGAAATAAGTCAGTCAGAGAAAGACAAATACCATATGATTTCACTCATATGTGGAAACTAATGAACAAACCAAACTAATAAGGAAAATGGAGAGTAGGATGACAGCTGGGGGGTGGGGGGAGGGAGGTGAGGGATAGAGGGGTTGAGCAAAAATGAAAAAGGACTCATGGACATGGACAACAGTGAAGGGGGTTCTGGAAGTAGGGAGTATAAGGGGATTAAATGGTAATAAAAAAATACAATAAAAATTGCATAAAAAATAAAAATATTTAAAACAACAAAGTTTAACATCAACAGTGATTAGTCACTGTAATAGTACATTCTTTGATATTTTGTGATGAGAATGTCATTTAATTTCTATGATCTTCCTCTCCAAACCATATATTTTAGTTTACTAGTCCTATAAGAAAACAAAAATAAATCATTGAATATTAAGGAACATTCTAGAAGATACTTGACCAGTAATCCACAAGGTCATCAAAAATAAGAAAACCTCCCCAAAACTTTTTCAGCCAAGAGTTGCCTAAGGGGACATGAATACTAAATGTAATGTGATGTGACCCAGACATTTCAATCCTAAATATGTGTTTAGGAGAAATGAGAACTTATGTCTGCCCCCCAAAATCTATAAAATATTGTTTATGTAAGCTTTATTAACAATAGTAGAAACTGGAAGCAAACCAAAAGTTAGCAAAATAATAATGGCAAGCTATGGTTTATTCTTACAACTGAATACTCCACAGTAATAAGAAATAAAGAATTATATACTATTCAAGTAAAAATAGAAATAAATCCCTAAAACATTATATTAGGTGAAAGAAGTCAGATACAAAACAATTCATATGGTATAGTTCCATTTACTTAAAAGTTTAGGACATGCAGAACAAAGCTATTTCAAATTGAGACCTATTTCAGTCTACAAAAATACAACCTGAGTGGAGACTTCTCTGGGGTGGGAGATTGTACAGACAGGAAAGGCACAAGAGTTCTGTTCATAAGGATGTGGATGATCCATCTGTAAAAATGTAAATGGAAAAATGCATTTGTATATTTCTTTATAATTTTATATAAAGTATAATTTTTATATATTTTAAATCAGGCAAATTATACCACAATTTATTAGAAAATAATTGTTTTTCTCTTTTGTTAAACAATGGCGAACATAATGGAGACAGTAACTGAAATGCTGAAGTCCAGGGGAAGAACACATTTTGTCCGTGAAAGCAATCCGGATGTCTGTTTTGATTGCAGCGAGTTTTAGAGGCCCGTGAGATTCACCTGCAGTTGTGATGTACAAAGCTGACAGTCTGGGACGTCATAAATCTGAAGAAGCAACTAAGTAGTAGCTTCTACAGGAGGATTTAACTCGGTGGTAAATACACTCTGTTTGGGGTTTATATTAGGAGCTCGAACTAACTGGAACAAAACTTTATACTTTAATTATGAAGCAACGAGGCATAATTACCCTCATGGGTGCAAACCAGGTTAAGTACCTCAATTTTTGCACAATATATAATACATTGTACCTACATCCTGAGACCTCCCCCGATTTTCTGTCTTCTCCATGGGTGAGGGTTTATGCCTCTACCCGCAGCACAGACTACCATCATTTCCAACCTATACCATCTCTTGAGGAGATATCGCTGTCTCTCTAAATCTATGCATAGTTTTAAAACTCAAAACAAGTATAGGTGAAATATGGAAAAATAGTTTTCTCTTATATTTGTCTTGAGTGGGACCTCAATATTATTTTTAAAATAAGGCATTGAGCAAAAAATAAAGCAGTTTTTCAGAGGACTATAGCGTTCCAATATTTCAGTAAATATTTTAATAACAACACCTTTTTATTTTGTTTTCAATTCCATTTCTTAACAGTAGAAATATTTCACAATATACAATGTGATTACTGTGCCTGAGGTGGGTGTTTTGTGTCAGATTGTTTATTCTTTTTTGTCATTGTTTCTGAGTCAACTCTTATCAAAGTGAATGTGTTGATGAAGTTGCTGCTCCATGTGGGAGATGTTTTCAAACCCAATGCTGCAAAAATATGCAGAGTTTTACTCTTTACTTTAATATAATTAACTAAGTTAAGCATTGTTTTTAATGTCATGTTTAAGTGCTTTGTTAAATCGGGATATGCAAATAAATGTGGTTTTTATATGGGCAGCGACTGTGTTTTTATAATTCCTGTCTAGACAACTGCACCAGGTTTCTCAGACCCAATAGTCTCTTCTTCAAGAAGCTGAGGTAGTCTTTTTATAATATACCTTTGCTCTTCTGGAAACACCCAAGTATTTTTTTAATCACACACAAAATAGGAGACAAGTGTTTATAACAGCATTTGAGCTTCACTGTGTTAGTTTCTTATTGTCATTATAACAAATCAACACAAACTTAGTAGCTTCAAACAACATAAATTCATTATTTAGGGTTTTAGAGTTTATAACTCTGAAGGAAGTATCACTGGCTAAACGTAAGGTGTCGGCTGCCTGAACTTCTTCTGCGGACCCTAGGGAAGAACCCATTCCTTACCTTCTTCACTCACAGCTAATGCAGGCTGACTGCATTTCTGGTCTCACAGGCTCATCCTACCTCTTCAAAGCCAGTAATGCACCTTCTCTCTCTCAGATTGATTCCCTCTGCTCCTCTCTATGTATCTGACCTTTCTGCTTCTCTGTTATGAGGATCCCAGTGATTACATTGGACCCATTTGTATAATCTAGAAAAATAGCACTAACCCTATAATATCAAAGTCCTTAATTTAGTCATACATCAAAAGTGCCTTTTGGGATTCAAGGTAACATATTCACAGGTCACAGGAATTAGCATGAAGACATCTTTGTGGGGCAAGGCAAGCCATTCAGCCCATACACATATATTTTGTTTCTCCCAATGATATGGAAGCTGCACGAGAACACAGACATTATTTGCTATGTCCATCATTATCTATCTTTAGTGTTTTCTGATCTCCTAGCAAAATGTCTACAATATAGTAGGTGCTCAATATGAAAACAATAAAATGTGAACAGTTTGTGAAAACGTGTAAGTTCTTGTCACCAATTACTAACAACCTAAGTAACCAAAGAGACAAAGATGGATTGTAGTCTCTGAACACACACTTGCTCACCAGGGTTTTCTTACCCTTAATGGAAGGCATCTGAGAATAAAGGTAAATGAGAAACACTAGACCAGACTTATAATATGCTACAGTCCACTGATATAGATTTGATGTAGGATTTAATATGCTGTTTCCTCTATTATACCTTCTAATATTGAAGGCATGCCTTTAGCTGAAAAGACAACTTTTTCTGATCTCAGATTATTCCCATTCTATAGATGGCATATTATCTCAAATCTCATTAGCAAAGGAAAATTACAAGTTTTTAAAAAAATATTATCCAGCTTTTTGGACCTCTTTCTTATAGTAAGCCAGTTTCACATAAAAACACAGCCCCTCAGATCATTTTGAACAACTCCATCTCTTCTTTTTCTGGTCGTTTTCCCCTTTTTTAATTTCCTACAATAGGAAAGTAAATTTGTGCTGTATCAGGAACTAATATAGACCCTCTGTGATATTTTTCTCAGTCTCTGTTCAAATATGTTAATCCTATATGGAACATAAGGGAAATACAAAGTTAATGTGATTAATTCCAATACATTATTTTACAAGGAAAGAGGTCAAGGAAAGTAGTGTGAGTCCATCAACATCAACCAATTTCATCAATGTGTAAATAGGTTTATTTCTCTTTTTTTGATGTGTGTAATGATGCAAATTTTCCCTTTATTTTGCACACCGCTCAAATTTAGATGCCATATTATAAAGTTATTTGCTTATTTTACTTGCTTTTTACATTGAATATAAACTAAGAGTAAACAGTTAATGGGATGCACTTCTTGCATATTTTGCAACCCCTTACAGTATCAATATTTGTCTTTTTATGGCCCTCACTGGCCAATGACATCTTCCATATCCTGGTCACGAATGTGAAATGATGTAAGGTTGACGTAAATTAAGTCAAGGACCGTTTAATCTACCTTTGCAATGGAGGAGAACTAAATGCAATATGTACTAAAATAAAAGTAAAACAACAAACAAAACACTATGAAATATTCCAACTTATGGACAATACTATTTCCTGTTATCCACTGCTGACAATGGATTTTTCTATAAGTTTGCTTCTTATTTCAATAATATTTAGAGAACAAATTAAGATATAGAGATTCTAATCATTTTCATCCTAAACCAAATAACTATTTGTTTTATGAAATTCTTGCCTCCATTATTATTAACAATATGCAATGAGTTCAGAACTCATATTTGTATGGTCATTTTAACCCAGTGGTTGCAATGGGAGGAAAGTAATTCTGTCCCCAGAGAATAATTGCAATCTCTGGAGACGTTTAGGTTGTTATAGTGGTGCTAATCGCATCGAGAGCAGAGGCCACAGATGCTGCTAACTACCCTGCAATGGGCAGGGCAGCCCTCCACATCAAAAAATTGTTCAGTTTAAACTGTCAATAGTGTAGAGGTTGAGAAATACTATTTAGACAAGGATTAAATATGCAAAATGCAATGTAGTTCATTATCCTTGTAAAAGTTTTTGTTTCTTCAAATGTTCAAAAAAAAAGAGAGGAAAAAATCCCTACACAATTATATTTCAATTTCTTGTTATTGGCATAAACCAGGAACACAGATTTTTTCCATAGTTCATTGTACATGTGAAGTAAAACTGCTTTCAGAAGAAAAATTTGACAAAACAATGGTGTAATTTTGTTTTATGTAAAACTAACTGGAAAATAACCTCTAAAATTAGCATAAATATACAATGATAAAACCTACTAGGGACTAAAAAAATGGTGAATTAATCTAGTTTTTTAACATTTTTAAATCTGTGTTTTTCTTTGAAGATTCTCTAAAGAGAAATAAAGAGCTCAACACACACAAAGGTACAGAGTAGAACAGTGAGGGCGAATCTGAAGTACGAGATTGCAGTGAGACTTCCCATTGTCAGTTGTGGGTCATTACCTGCCTATCAAGGATGTAGAA